>NW_021394674.1:0-212 GCF_001605985.2 Dendrobium catenatum
TTTTCAAATATAAATTTGTTAAAAATAGAATTCAAATTATTCTTAAATTGATTCAAAAGTTTCTAATGTGCAAATCTATATAGTGTTTTAAGCAATGAAAGATGCACTAGGATTTTTTAATGACCTATCAAACGCATCAATCCATCATGTTCTAAATGTATCCCAAGTTAATTTATGTTTCAAATTTTAATTAATCCTAAAATGTTTTTAGC
>NW_021394675.1:0-266 GCF_001605985.2 Dendrobium catenatum
TGTACTCCTTCGCCTAAGCAAGTTAACAACTAAGAACCATTAATGATTTTACTTGTTATCTCAATAAGCTCTTAATTGTAATTCCATTGTCAATCACTTTTAATTTTCTTAAGAAGCTCCTTTGCATGTGGTATCACATCAGATCTTCTTTTCAGCAATATGGCGACACAGGTCTTCTATATGGAAGGAAGGATTGTGACGAATAAAGTCATAGTAAAAGCTTAGTCACAGGTAAAGTTTCCCTTGCTCATGTCATTCAGCAAGTT
>NW_021394676.1:0-543 GCF_001605985.2 Dendrobium catenatum
TTTAAAATCAATCACATGGAATACTACATCATCTTCAAGCCTTGGTCAAAAAAAAAAGGTGTCTTGTGGTTTGCTTTTGTTCTTGATTCCCTCCTTTTTGAGATGTCAAAAGGGGGAGTGGTTTTAGGATTTTTTTTTTTTTGCACTTTCGATTACTTGTATTACACTGCTGTTTTTTAAATTTTTATTGTAGTGTTTTTCCATCATAAAAAAGGGGGAGATTGCTGCAAATTCAGGTCTATGAACTATGTTTTGATGATTGGCAAACAATCTTACTTGTCTTGGACTGTCTTTTACTAATGACTTTTTCAAGAATCAAAGATAAGACGGAAAAATGGAGCCAGCTCAAGAATGGGTAGATTAGGGTTGAGTCAGTCAATAATTTTATTTTTTCCCCTTCTTGAGTCAATTGCAATCTTTGGTGTGACTGATGCAAAGTAACCCTACACACACACTTGAGAGACTTAGAATTCCTATTTTTACTCATATCAGCCCGGACGATATTTACATCATCCTGGATGATCTGGCTTAAAATAAAAAATC
>NW_021394677.1:0-1643 GCF_001605985.2 Dendrobium catenatum
GGGTTCGTCTTCCTCAATTACCTTTACATTGCTGGGATGAAACCAATATTACTAGAATTATTTCTAGAATCGAGACATCTCTATTATTGGATGGCAACATGTTTAGGTGGGGGAGAAGGGAATTCGCTAGAGCTTGCATTCGAGTTTAACTGAATTCTAAACTCCCTTGTGGTACATGGGTTGAAGGTCTTCATGGTAGATTTTTTCAAAAATTTGAATATAAAAATCTATCGTTCCTTTGTTTCTATTGCGGGAAAATTGGTCATAATGATTCTGATTGTCCAAATGCTTCTCTTAAGTAGTGTTAAAGATATCCCTTCAAATTCAGCTCATATTGCTGATAATTCATATGGTCCTTGGATGCATGTGATGTTCAAAAAGAAAAAGAGGAAGAATTTTATGGATAATCCTGTTCTAGTTAATTCTGCTAAATCCGATAAAAAATTTTTCAAAGTTGCGGATAATTTGGATAATAAAGAGGAAGCTGTTAATGCTATATCAGAATAGAGTGCTGGTCCATTGGAAATTCAGAATTCAAAATTTGAATTCAATCCTACTCAATTGCTGGATATTGTAGATAATGCAGTTTTTTCGGAACCTATTCCTGCTGATAATCCCGTGAACTCTCCTGAAATTTTTGTACTAAAGACAGCTCAGGATTTATTTCAAACTGAAGAAGCAGAGGCCTTTAATCCTATATCAGAGTTTGTTTCTGAAATAGCTTTATCTACTTTGGCTATTGAGGGAAATCTGGAATCAGATAATGGTTTTAAAAATTCTGCCAGCTCTATTCAGCAAATTCAAAATCTGAATTTGAAAATGCTAATCTTGTGGAGGCAGTTTTGGAAGCCGATAATAATGAAACCATTACTGAATCATTAGGAGCTATTTGTACTCCCATTCTGGCTAGCAATTCGATGGGAGCTAATGAATCAGAATTTGAAAACTTAAATTCAGATATTCATGAATTAGTTAACGCTGGTGCTAATGAACTGGATTCATACAAAAGCTGTCATAAGGAAAATTCTAAAACTGTTACACCATCTTCAGAAGTAAATCTTAATTTAAAAAGACAGCAATAGTAAAAGGAAATAAAAGGAGTATTAAATCAGAACTTTCTTCAAGTACTACACTTATACTTTTTAAAGAGCTTTAATCCTTGGGACCAGTGGAAAGCTTTCCAAGAAGGAGAATGGCTGATCTTAGTTCTAAAAAGTTTGTAAGGGGCTCTTCCCCTTTAGTTCCTTAATGTATTCCTACTACTATATCTAAAGCATGAAGATTCTTGGAGGTTACTTGATGCGGGAACTCGTGTATAAAGAGTATCTCAAGTTATTGTCTGCGGATTATGGACTCAGGATTTGGAAGAAGATTCAGGGATATCTTCTAGCTCTTATTGACGATTATCAACTTTTGTTTATTCTTTGTTATCTTAGTTCTTTTCTTAGTTTCCTTTTCTTTCTTTTAGCTTTATATTTGTTTTCTATAGTTACTTTAATTATTTATGAGATTTATACCAGTTCTTAGTTTTTAACCGGTTGGGAACTCTGGGATACTAATCAACCTTTTAGGTTGTTTTATTTAATTAGTATCCCCTCCACCCCAAAGGTTTTTAAATGGGAAATAGTAGGGTCTTATTTCAA
>NW_021394678.1:0-312 GCF_001605985.2 Dendrobium catenatum
CCCTAGTAGCTAGAGAAGTGGATGAGGATCAAAGAGAGCAAATCCCCGAGGAAGTTAAATCCATTCTTGAGAATTTTGCTGATGTGTTCCCTGACGACTTACCTAACCAACTTCCACCCCTTCGGGACATACAGCACGCAATAGATTTAGTGCCAGGAGCATCCCTACCCAACCTCCCTCACTATCGTATGAACCCGACTGAGCATTCGGAACTGAAGAAACAAGTCGATGAGCTTCTTCAGCGAGGATTCATTAAGGAGAGCCTTAGTCCGTGTGCTGTTCCTGCACTCTTAACTCCCAAGAAGGACGGCT
>NW_021394679.1:0-498 GCF_001605985.2 Dendrobium catenatum
TGGTCTAGATTTTTCTTTTCTTTATGTAATGTAAATGTAATGTATTAAAAGTAAAAAATGTGAAAGTGATTTTGAAAATGGGATATTACATCCGATTTGGAATCCAAAGAATGGAGAATATACTTTAAAGGGTTATTCTCTTTTATTTGGAAAGCCAAATTAGGATGATTTTAGTATCCAAATAGGAAAGAAAATACCCATTTTAGGGATGAGTTTCTTTTTATTTGGATATCCAAATCCGACGAATCCAAGGAGTTCGTAGAAAAAGAAAGAACAAAATGGAGAAACAAAGAAAGAAGACGAAGAACTGAAGATACAAAAAAGAATATATCTCATTTCAAAAATCACTTGCGTCATTCTTAGGATTAGAATCCGGGTTTGTTGTCAGTGGTGCCCGGCCACTTTACTTTTCTGCAAATTCTGGGTGTAATATGGATATTGGACATTAGACCTTGGATATTATAATTTTGGATTATTTAATTTATTTGTTTACATTAT
>NW_021394680.1:0-305 GCF_001605985.2 Dendrobium catenatum
TTTTTAGTATATTATTCTATTATAGTCATTACTTGAATTAATTCCTTTACTTGAATATTCTAATAGCACAGACTTATGAATATTTTTAGTGATACCATGGTCAAATCACAAGGAAATTGCAAATCAACCAAATTGTTTGATGTAGAGTAACATAGGATATAGACTTTGTAATGTTCATTAAAACATACAATCATGATAAGCAATTCTTAGTTTGATAGACCACAAATTAAATATAATGTTCACTATTTTTTTATGCAATCAAGAAAAAACGATGAATCCATCCCAACAAGTTTCCCATTACATGC
>NW_021394681.1:0-562 GCF_001605985.2 Dendrobium catenatum
CGTAGTAGAGGAACCTCTATCTCAGCAACCAGAGGACAAAGAGCTATTAAATTCTAGCTCTCCCGATCTGATGAACTCAAGTGACTCAAATCAAAGTCTTCTCAAGTGGTTAAGGATTAAGATACTACCTACGTTCGGTACTATCAACTGAATCCAAAACCTGTAAATTCTTCAACAAGTCCACTAAAGCATAAAGCAAAGGACCGAAGAAAATTATCCCACAGTTCACACAAAGCCCAAGACTGAACTAAGTGGATTCTGTCATCAACAAGTCCATTATGCACAAAGCTTAAGACCGATGACTCTTCGCCACCGACCTAGTACAAACCTAAGGGTTTAGGTCACTGACATCTACCCCTTCATCAAGCCCGCCAAAGCTAGAAGCAAAGGGCAGAAGGCGTACAAATTTCTGACAAATCACCAAAGACAAATCAGACAATCCTTCACCAAGTCCACAGCACAAAGCATAGGACAGAAGGATCAAAATCTCAGGACTCAGGCCAAGGCCGCAGAAGGAGCACCCTAGATGACATCTACAAATGTCCCTAAAGGCTGGGGGCAT
>NW_021394682.1:0-313 GCF_001605985.2 Dendrobium catenatum
AGTTTAAGCAGTTATGAGTTGCGAGCCTCCATTTGTCTAACTATCCTATACTCTCACGAGGTCTTTGATGAGAGTAATCTGGCAAGAATCAACAACTATCAGTTTAGGAATCCAAATAGGTTTGGGTCCCTTCTCATGAAAAGTAGAATGTAATGCATGTGGGCTATGCTGTGAATTATGCAATTTTGGTCTCCACACCCAATGTGTACTATGATGAACAGTGCAAGTGTATGAGATGTGTCCTAGCAAGCCACATAAAAATCAACTAACACCAGGAAAAGGATTTCTTAAATGGTTTGGATTGTAATGCCTC
>NW_021394683.1:0-239 GCF_001605985.2 Dendrobium catenatum
CTAGGATAGCCCGTTCCCCACCATGCCCAGTCAACTATTCGACTAAGAAGACTCAGAAAGAAAAATACATCCAGAAGACAAGGACTTTAAGAAATATAATTCATACATGTGCTGCACAGACGGGACAAACTAAGGAGGAGTATGTAAAACAATTGAAGGGAGTGATCTCACATCGCTTCCAAAAAGTAGTATTGAAAGAAGGGGCATCTGAGGCTAAGAACCTAACTCCACAACATGTT
>NW_021394684.1:0-506 GCF_001605985.2 Dendrobium catenatum
ATATTGTGTCGGCTTCTCGAGACCGTACTTTATTCTCCATGCAGTATTCGATTACAAAATAGGAGAAAATCAAATCTGCGTGGTGACATAATTTTTCCCACCAATTACTAGGTTTAGAATCTGGGTTGTTGTCAGTGGCGCCCGGCCACTTTACTTTCTGCAAAATTCTGATTTGTAATAAGCAAGGAAACTTTGCCTATAGACATTTATTAATTAATTAATTTATATTTGATGTGTTGAATTGATTGCCTCTAGGATTGCCTGCTTTTCTTAGTTTTTTGGCGACTGTGTGCCGCTTTTGTTTTCGCCTAGATACGTAAAACTCGTGAGGGCGTGAAAGTTTTTATTACTCAAGATCTTAAATGTCTAAAATTTTAGTGAGTCTAAATAACATAGAAAGATAACGAATCTAGGGAATTAGCCGGGGATCGACCGCGGGGTCGCATGCATATTTCTGCATTATTCTTTCCTTGCTTTAGACCCTTCCCCGCTTGTGGGTAGAGTCC
>NW_021394685.1:0-330 GCF_001605985.2 Dendrobium catenatum
AGTAGTAGTGCGTCTTTGACAATATTTATTTTATGTTATCATTCAGTATTGCTATGCATTTCTATTTTATCATCTTTTATTTACTTTCTTTGGAACTTGTGAAGTTGCATTCTTTAGGGTCTTTCTGATCCAGCTGGGTTGAGTGGTAAAGCAGAAGTCTTGCTGCAATCCAAAAATTTCTGTTTTTTTTTAAATTCTGCTTAATTTATAATCTCTGGAGCTTAGAAGAACGATAGAATATTTTTGGTAATATGATTTTATTACAAAAATTTTAACAATTAGCTACAGTGAAGGTGATGCGGTACACGATAGCTAAAGGGAAGTTCTTAG
>NW_021394686.1:0-282 GCF_001605985.2 Dendrobium catenatum
TGCAAGGAGGATGGAAGAAATGTGGGATTCCCACCCTTGATACTAGGGGCAACTGTTGGAGGGAGAGGTTGGTTGACTGGAGATGCTAGGGTGAGGACCTACTTCACAACTTCTTCTAAAATTGGGTCATGGACCAGTAGAGAGTAGGTGAATTTGCAGGAGGTTGATACTGATACTCCAAGACATATATATAGTAAAGGATTTTCTTCCCTTGGATTTGGGGAGCACTGATGTAATCCTAGGGATGAAATGATTAAAGATGATTGGGGAGAGGAAACTGGA
>NW_021394687.1:0-275 GCF_001605985.2 Dendrobium catenatum
CTAGGATTTTTTGAAGGTGACTTAGAGCTCACCTTAGCTGGCTTAGTTAGCCACCTTAGAGTATTCCAATTGAGCCCAAATTTGGTGTGTTCAGGCCTTGGGATCATGTGACCCCATGGTCCAAATTTCATCAGATTTGGAGCTCATTTGGTTCACCAATTAGGAGCCATAGCTTGCCCTTGCTAGAATTGCCCCCCCAGCCTTAATTAAATCCTAATAAATCCCTTTTAAATCCAAAATTCAAGTTTAATACTTCATATTAATCAGTGTTGAAA
>NW_021394688.1:0-222 GCF_001605985.2 Dendrobium catenatum
AACTAACGTTCCTCTCTCTCTCTCATTATGAGGAGTTAGTTTGTTCCATAAAAAATTAACTCATAAAAGAAAGAAAGTGAAAGGAAAAAGTGAGAGAAACCGTAGTTTGGAATTCAACGAATTCAACATGAATCAAGGTATGTTTTCTTCCGATTAAAAGCTTGTGAAAATCATTTTGTTTAAAATCTTGTGGATTTAAGACTTATGTAAATTCATGTTTTT
>NW_021394689.1:0-298 GCF_001605985.2 Dendrobium catenatum
TTTAAGTTTGGATCTAAATCTAAACTATGGTTGACCAGAAAGTTGACTTTTGGACTTTTGACTTACTTTAGAGGTTTGAAATTTTTAAGAAATACTATATTTTTATTAGAGTCGAATGAATTTGAGTTTTATTAAATTAGATTTTATCTGGAATTAATTATGATTTTTTAAAGTTAGTGTATTTTTTGGAATTTTTAAAACTGTTTAATTAAATGGAACTTTTAAAATTTTATCTAAATTAATCCCAAACCCCTTGAAATTACCTCGAAAGGTTAGGAATGATTTAAGGAGATGTTTC
>NW_021394690.1:0-223 GCF_001605985.2 Dendrobium catenatum
GGGTCAAATGGCTACCATGGGCAGAATACTGGTACAATACTTGCTACCATACCGCAACTCAGTTCACACCTTTCAGGATTCTTTATGGAAGGGATCCACCACCGTTGGTGAATTATCAGAAGGGGACGACCCCTGTATATCTAGTGGATCAATATTTGGAGGAGAGGGATAAGGTGTTGGGAGAACTGAGGGAACACCTATTGAGAGCCCAACAAATCATGAA
>NW_021394691.1:0-268 GCF_001605985.2 Dendrobium catenatum
TTTCTTGAGTCTATTGTATTTGGTGTGGCTCCTAATGATTTATAACTTGAAAGATTTTCTGACTGTTCCCTAGAGTTTACTATTTTTGATAACATCGCCCGGGACGATATTTATATCACTCTAGACGATCTGTTCAAAAGCATAAACCCTAATTAGGGCATCCTCATTAAAGCAGCCATCATTATGCAAAACATATAATCCTAGAAGATTTTGTATCAGCCAGGATGATAGGCTCAAAACAGAAAGAATCTGCCGCCAGATTTATTTA
>NW_021394692.1:0-323 GCF_001605985.2 Dendrobium catenatum
TTGAAAAGAAAGGTAAGCCTAGTGCTTTTGTATGTTTTGAATCAAAATTGGCTGATGTTCCTTATAATACTCGGTGGATTGATTCTGGTTGCAGCACTCATGTTTCAAATGTAATGCAGGAATTTCTTACGACCCAAACCATAAAGCCAAATGAAAAGTTTGTCTTCATGGGAATAAAGTCAAAGCTCAAGTTGAAGCCATTAGAACATATCGTTTAATTTTAGATACTGTACATCATTTAGATCTTTTTTAAACTCTTTATATACCTTCTGTTTCTAGAAATTTAGTTTCTTTATCGAAACTTGATACAGCTGGTTTTTTTT
>NW_021394693.1:0-229 GCF_001605985.2 Dendrobium catenatum
GATTCTGCATGAATCTCATTTTTCTGGCTACACTGTTTATCCAGACAGTGGTAAGATGTATGCTGATATGAAGCTTTTATTTTGGTGGCCTGGGATGAAGAAGGATGTGGCGGAGTTTGTGTCGAGATGCGAAGCCTGTCAGTTAGTGAAGGCAGAGCATCAACGACCTGGTGGACTGTTGCAGTCGTTGCTTATCCCTGAGTGGAAGTGGGATGAGGTGACGATGGAC
>NW_021394694.1:0-345 GCF_001605985.2 Dendrobium catenatum
TATTCCCATTCTTCAAAGTTTTCGTTTGGGATCAGTGTTTTTTTTTTTTAAGATCTCTTGGATAAAATAGAGAGGTGAAACTTTAAAACTTCAACTTAAAATAAACTTCCATACAAGGAATAAATATTATAAAAGAAAACAGACCATGCTAATATGTAGACATTGGTAAAATTTTAATTTATAATTATTGATGACAATCAGCAATTTTTCCTGCCCCCAACCTATCACAAATAGAGAAAAATAAAAAGTCGATTTTTTTTTGGGTCGGTTATTCATTACATCTTCGTTTCTCTTTATTTTTCAAATTATTTTTTAAATAATATATAATAAAAAATAAAATTTAGT
>NW_021394695.1:0-270 GCF_001605985.2 Dendrobium catenatum
ATTTTTTTATCAGATTATCAAAATGGACTATATTTATCAACATTTGATTTTTTTTCAAAATAACAGTATAAATTATAACATTAATTTTATTTCTTGAATTATCTTTATGAAGAATTACTTTATTTTTCGTTCAATTATGTCCTGTGTAATTGTTTGGATTATTTTGTTTAAAAAATATCATTAAGAGCATATGATCCTTATAACGTCTCGTTTATTGTGCAATGAAAATTCAATTCACAAGCAGTACTCTATCCAATCAAATGACCTGTC
>NW_021394696.1:0-211 GCF_001605985.2 Dendrobium catenatum
TTTTACTAATAAGTTGATAAAACCAAAAATCTTTATTTTCATTTAGGGTGCTAAGATTACTAAAGTCAATTGCATTCTCATAATCTTCATTAAAGAGTATATAAAAATATCTCATCCACCTTTGTTGAATATCCTCTTCTAATAAAAGCACTTTTTGATCTTCATCTTTAATACACATCACTTGAATTAAATCCTTACTACTCTTATCTAT
>NW_021394697.1:0-261 GCF_001605985.2 Dendrobium catenatum
AAGTTTATTTTTAAACTTTAAATTTAACTTGCATTATTAATTAAAAACGTTTTCTAAAAATTCAAGAGTAGAAGTTAAATTTTTAAATACCAATTCATCCCCCTCTTGGTTAGCCGCTGAGACATAAGCTTAGGTTTAACAACTTAATTCATAGTGAATGAGCCCCAACAAGTGGTACCAGAGCTTTGTTTCAAAATCATAAGTTTAGACTACTTTTTGAAAACGAGTATGGCTAATTTTAGAAACCGTAAAACATTAGAA
>NW_021394698.1:0-232 GCF_001605985.2 Dendrobium catenatum
ATATTGCACTGTGTCCTTTATATAACTTTATCAACAATTAAACTTTATTCACATGCTCAGAACATAATATGGCATAATTAAGAAATTCGCTCTCTTTAATAAAACAATCCCTTTAAACGAGGAAGGCATCTATAACACAAAATGACTTGACTAGTTAAATCAGGTTAGGTATACCATGCCAGCTAGCTATGAATTTTCCAAGGACGAATTACAGAGATCTTCTATCGAAAAC
>NW_021394699.1:0-327 GCF_001605985.2 Dendrobium catenatum
TGCACACACCACTTAGATTTAGGCTCTCCTAGATTTAAGGACTTGTTTGATTGTTATTGTATGTTCATTTCATACTTAGTCAAGGGTTAGAGAGAACAATTGATTCTAACCTAGCTAACCTAGTGACATTAAGGACAATAATTAAGGACCTATTTGTAGAAAACTTAGAATATTTCTAATAATTAGGATCCATCTCCTATTGACTCAAAACATTGACCACTTAAACTTAGTGACATTCTCAGCCTTAGGAAAAATTTTCACTGGTTTTAGAGATCATTAAGGCCCTTAACCAAATTTCCTAAGTTTAAACCTTAATTAAGCCATTAA
>NW_021394700.1:0-227 GCF_001605985.2 Dendrobium catenatum
AACCGTCATCCTTTTACACTCTCCAAGTGTTGGCAGAGAACCGTCTGTCCTTTCACACTCACCCGATGTAGGCAGAGAACCATTCATCCTTTCACACTCTCCAAGTGTGGGCAGAGAACCCTTCGGCTGTTCACACTCTCCAATTATAGGTAGAGAACCCTTTGTCCTTACACACTCTTCAAGTGTGGGCAGAGAACCCTTCGGCTGTTCACACTCTCCAAGTGTAG
>NW_021394701.1:0-292 GCF_001605985.2 Dendrobium catenatum
GTAGTTGCTGTATTTCTTTCCTGTAATGCAATTGTCTTTGGATGACTGTATTGATACGAACGAGAAACAAGATGAAAAGACTGATAGAAAAAAAAAAGAAAATAAAAGAGATAAGAGAGATAGATGAATCCTTTCACTATTGATATCTGGGGCATCATAGTTGGTATCAGAGCGAGTGTAGTGAAAGGATTTTCTTATATCCAGAGTAATAGTGATGCTTACATTATTTGATTTGTTTTGTTTTACGTGTTTGACTTCCGCGATTTCATTTGATTCGAATGATTTGTATTGA
>NW_021394702.1:0-232 GCF_001605985.2 Dendrobium catenatum
CTCCAGCCAGCCCATGCCTTGGGATAGCTTGGGTCAATAGTTAGGCTAACCCAAAGTAGCCAAAAAAACACTTGGACACGAGCCATCTTTGAATCCAGATCAAATTTGACCGAATTTCCACTTGCATTGGGTGCACCAGACCCATGCCTGCCTCCCATACCGAACCAAGGATCTGACCTGACCTAGATCGAGCTAGATTCGACTCAAACCAAGCAGGTTTGAGCCCAACCGA
>NW_021394703.1:0-490 GCF_001605985.2 Dendrobium catenatum
AAAAAAAACAGTTCATTAAAAATTCAAAGTTACATAATCTTTTTCCTACCACAACCTACTCCCCCTTTTGTCATCACAAAAAGAGGGTCCAGATACACAAAAGAAAACTACAAAACATAGATAAAAATAGACTAAAAAGCAAACTACATAAAATAGAAAACACACAACAGAAAACACATACTAGAAAAATGAGGGACGTTGATCATCAGATGGAGGTTGTGGAGGTGGCTGCTGAAAGTAGCTGGCAAGCGTGGTGAATTGAGCATTGAACCAGGCGATGTCCTGGTCATGCTGCTACTGCTGGTGAGTCATGTATCTGTCAAAGCGGGCTAAATCCTCAGTACGGTGCTGCTCGTAGCGGGCAATGTCCTCAGAATGTTGTTATTTCTGTGCAGCAACGTAAGCGTCAAAGTGGGTCTCCAATCGATCAAACCTCTCTATCAACTTATCAACCGGTGAGTGCTGGTATAGAGGAACAGGATCAGGAACG
>NW_021394704.1:0-267 GCF_001605985.2 Dendrobium catenatum
CAATGCAGGGCTCTATTATGAACCCCAAAAAAATTTCAAGTTTGAAATGATGAAGAGGTACTGAAAAAGGTATTGCTTAGCTCACTTAAAAAGATCATATACTTCATATTCATCTTTTTATTCATTGTTGTGAAAATTAAACTAAACATTGAATAGGAAAAATAAAGAGATATGAGACTCAAGATTCAATGGTTCTATCTGAGTTGATCGGGAAGATATAATAAATACTAAAATTATTTTTTTAAAAAATAAATATTATAATAAAAA
>NW_021394705.1:0-869 GCF_001605985.2 Dendrobium catenatum
GTCTGGCCATAAAATGCATAAAAGTCTGGGCAACCATGCACACACACAGGGGGGAGAGTGTTTTTAAATGAAAAATTTAGAGTTTTTTTTCTCTGTAGGTCGTACTGTACGATGTTATTTCGTACCGTACGATCAGAGCTTTGTAGGATGATTCTATGAATAGATCGTAACGTAAGAATGTAATCGTACTGTACGATATGTTCAAATCCAAAACCATAGCCATCATTTTAGCTTAAGTAAGTTATTTTACGCCGCTCGTACTGTACGAACACCTTCGTACTGTATGATTAATTTTAAATACTTACTTAACTTAACCCGTCATTAGTGCAAGAAATCCGGGCTTAATTACAATTTGAACATCGTAGTGTACAAACCCATTCGTATAATACGATGAATAGAGATGAATTATAATCGTCCTGAAGATCATCCTGGATGATCTCTTAGTTTTTGTCTCATCATATTGTACGATGTACATCGTACCATACGATGAACAGAGATGATGTTTGATCGTCCTGACTATCATCCTGTACGAACAAAATTGTTATGGATCGTACCGTACGATTTAAAATCATACTGTACGAATATTTTTGAACTGTTCATACCACTTCGTACCAGAACTAAGTCTGTTTATACATATCATACTGTACGATTAGAAACTATATTATACGATCGTAACGGCTACTTTTGAAATCTCAGGGATTTTGGAGCCCATTTGGAGGTGAAAAACTTGTCATATTTTGAGGGTGTGAATTAGAGAGGAGAACGTGGTTAGAGAGGGATTCCGAGGGAGAGAGCTCTTGAGAAGTTCTTTAGGGTTTGAGAGAGGAATGATAAGGTGAGCGTTGTGAGGGAGAAGAGGTGTGAGGGAG
>NW_021394706.1:0-483 GCF_001605985.2 Dendrobium catenatum
TTTTGGGTTTGGTTGGAATAAAGTTGACTTCAATTGAAAGAAGTGAAGTCAATTTAATGGTTGGAGATGGATGGGATTTTTTCCATGTTCCATCAGCTGGGCTATCTTGAGGCATTCTTATTTTATGGAATTCAAAATTAGTTGATTTTTCTATTTTTGACTCTTATCAACTGGTAATTGGTGATCATGAAAATTAACAAAGGGTCATGGAGAGTAGCTTCAGTTTATGGAAGAAAAGAGGTACATATAAGAAGAGATTTGTTGGAGATGTTAGATAAACACTCCACTGGAGAAAATCCTATGGTAATAGGAGGTGATTTCAATTGCTTATATTCCAAAGAGGATAAAAAAGGGGGGAGAAGATTTTTTTTTCCCAAGGATCAAAGGAGATGAAGGAACTTTTGGTAAATAATGATCTTCATGAGGTGGGGATCATTGGCCCCAAGTATACTTGGTGCTACAATAAAGTAGGCAGAGCATGGA
>NW_021394707.1:0-821 GCF_001605985.2 Dendrobium catenatum
CAAAATGCTTAAAAACTAGGGATTACTGCAGTCCTTTTATTACTGCCCATGGATCTCCAACTACAGCCTTTGGATTGTTGCTCACGGATCTCCAACTGCATCCCTCGGATTGTTGCCCACGGATCTCCAACTATAGCCCTCGAATTGCTGCCCACGGATCTCCAACTATAGCCCTCACATTGCTGCCCACAGATCTCCAACTATAGCCTTCAGATTGTTGCCCACATATTGTTGATGTGGCCTCCCCTTAGCTGCGTGATTCAACAATCCCCCTCAAGTTGGGTTGTACAGGTTGTACAATCCTAACTTGCAAACAAATTTATCAAGTAGAGAGCTTCGTAGTGTCTTTGTTAGAACATTGGCAAGTTGTTCATGAGTTGGAGTATATACTTTAATTGCTGAGTTCTTTATTTTCTCATTTATAAATTGTTTATCAATAGTAACATGTTTTATTCTGTTTTGATGTACTGGATCCTTTTGTCATACTGATTGCAGCTTGATCGACACATTTCAACTTTATCGTGCCTTGAATCTTTATTCCCAATTCAATTAATACTTGTTTGACTCAAATACCCTCACAAATAATAATTGTTAATGCTCTCAGTTTAAATTCGACACTGCTTCTGGAAACAACAGATTGTTTCTTGCTTCTTCATGTCACTAGTTTCTCCACACAAATGAACATTGTCCTGTGGTCGATCGATTATCAACCTAGCTTCCTTTGCCCAATCTGCATCAGAATAAAGGATCAATTTCCTATCTTTATTTTTCTTGAATAATTGCCCATTTCCAGGAGTATTCTTGAGTTATCTCAAGATTTG
>NW_021394708.1:0-211 GCF_001605985.2 Dendrobium catenatum
TTTCCTTAAGTTTTAGGGGGACTTTTCTATCGCACAACAAGCCCGATGCATTCTTCCACTTCAACCATCCAACTTGAATTTTGTTGATAATGTCCCCCATCTATTTCATCATCACTCTGAAGTCTGAACAATAGATCCAAGATATCTAAAACGTGTACTCTTATTAATAACTTGCGTCCAAAGTCACAATCCCCTCACTAGGTCTATTGCT
>NW_021394709.1:0-929 GCF_001605985.2 Dendrobium catenatum
CTTACTGCATTTTCAGTATATGTATAACTTTGTCAAGTTACAATTACCACTTCTATCAGCATGCATATATTCGGTAAATGTAGCATAGAGCTTAACATTATTCATATATCATCATCATCATTCTCTTTAGCCTTAACCGAACCTTTTGGTGATGAAATTATTAATCATTATTCTCTGTTCTTTATTGCTGAGTGCTATAAGAGGCATTGACTCCATATAAGAGCATCTCCAACCGAATGCCAAATATGCGTATGGCGTCGTTCGGTCGCTCCAACGGAACGCAAAATCTTCCTCTATTTGCTTGCGGGTGAACAATGCGACGCCAATATTGACATTGCACTATTCACCAACACAATTTTTTTTGTCTCAACCAGATTTGCAGAAGAAGCGCGCCAAAGAGGAGAAAGACGGTTACCTTCGCAAAAGCCCGCAAAATGGAGTTCGATTGGAGATGAATCACGATATTTTTTAGTTTCACTGTATTTTGGAGTGAAAAATGGGATTTTCGGTTGGAGATGCTCTAATCAAGTATTTTATAGCTAATGTGCCCCTCAGTCTATTCCTTCGTTCAAAATACTTCCACGCTAATTTATTTATTATTATATTGGTGTGTTTTCTACATTTCTTTGTGCATGCACAAACACCATAAATCTATTTCTCTTTATGTTTCGCACATTGAAGGAATTATTCTTGTCTTGTTAAATTGTATACCTGATCATCCATTCATGAATCATCACTATGTTTCATTGTAGCTGAAACTAGTTTCCATCAAAGCATCACTCTGCACTTGTCCTTTGGTATGAATTTGTTCATGGTTTTCTTGCTTAGTCACCATGACATTTACATCTACCTTCTACCTCTTTACAGGTAATTGAAAATGGCATATTCTACTCAGTTTCACTGGAGGGCCAGAAAACTGGGTTTTATGC
>NW_021394710.1:0-771 GCF_001605985.2 Dendrobium catenatum
GAAGGAAAGGCTTTAAGATTCTGGCATATCATAAACAATCTAAAATATGCTAATGTTTGTTTTTACTATTTAGGATATGATTTAGTTGTAGTTTGAGTTTGTAATTTATTTAGAATTTGGATGACCCTTGCAGGGCAATGATATTAGAAGTGTTTATGCAATGTGGACTTATATCAACAAGGAGTGGAATACCACCTAACATCCAATGTAATTCATAGAAAATTAATCATGATAAGTCTTAAGAATCAGGAATCTTTAATATAAATACACCCAACTAATAAAATTTATCACCCCATATGAATGTGTGCATGATGTATGATTTATGCAGAAATGTATAAAGAAAACTTTTAGTCATTTAATTATAATGGAAATTAAAGTATAAATTATAATCTCTGTTATCGAAAAGGTGGCCAAGCTCCATCACAATTTGGATTCTACTCCTATGCAATACAGATTTAAATATGATTGCTTATCTTAGTCTTTACATCTTTAGGCTCCTGGATATTCTATAAAATTCTAAAAGATAATGATATTCAAATGACGAATAATCACTTCCTTTTAAAATATAAAATTGTATATAAGTAATCATCTTTAAATCTTTTATAACTCTTTACATTTTTTACAACTCTATCGGCCTAACCTAAGCTAGAGTTGGTTGTCTTAACAAATCATCTAAAGTATGTGCCAAAGATTTATGGTTTAGATAGGTCTTAGTTTTATTTTTATTTAAAGTTTTTTATAATTTATATTTATTTATTTTAAAGTCAACTT
>NW_021394711.1:0-220 GCF_001605985.2 Dendrobium catenatum
CTTCGAAAAATTATATCTTTCTTATTTTAAATCCGCTGTCGACGCACAGCACCTTGTTCTGGATGTACTGTGAATTCTGCATATTTTAAAATTATGTTCAGATGAAAAGCATGTCTGTATTTTTTTGTTATTTTAAAACCAGTGAAATAGGGCTATTTTAAAATATTATCTTATTATGTTTTAACTTCGGAAATTCATATCTTCGCCGTTTTAAGTCGGA
>NW_021394712.1:0-380 GCF_001605985.2 Dendrobium catenatum
GCGTTACATATGGGTTATACTAGGTATTGAAAAAATGTATCAATAAAGTGTTGACGGAGGAATTGATAGAGGCATTGACTAGGTCGTCGAAATAGGCATCAATGAAGGAATTGATGAAGGTTGTTGATGGAGATATTGATGAAGAGCATTAATAGAGATATCAACAATTACTGTTGATTGAGGATTTTTTGGAGCATTTCAATGGGCGGTATCAATAGAACATGTCGATAAAGCTTATTGGTGGGAGCATTTATGTAGTTTATCCATAGAAGCTTCGACATGGGGTATCACCAATAGTGTCAATCGAGGGTATTAGCATCTATTGAAATTGATTTAGAGCATCAAAGATGATATTAGAGGAGAGCATCAATGCAGAACAT
>NW_021394713.1:0-392 GCF_001605985.2 Dendrobium catenatum
GACGGATGAATTTGTTTAAGTTTTTAAACCTCACACCATTTGGCATTGTTTGGTTGTAAATTTATACAACCACAACAATTATGGTGAAGAGGGGGTTTTGAAATTGGATATTTGAGAATGTGAAATTTTTTTGAAAATGATTGATTTGAAAATAAAAGTTCATCCTTCTCACTTTTGAAAGTGATTTGGAAAGTTCATCTTGATTTGCATTTGCTTGTATTGACATCACTCAACCCAAATTTGCTAAGGGGCATACAATACAAATTTGATTTTGCAAATGCTATTTAGCCAATATTTAAAATGACTAATTGAAAACCACTAGTTTAGATGAAAAGAGACATCCTCCACAGCGGAATCGCCAGAAAATCTGTTGAAGAATTTTTGTATCCTCG
>NW_021394714.1:0-229 GCF_001605985.2 Dendrobium catenatum
GAAATGTCGGTTCACTCACAAGCAACAATACGAACTCATACAAGTCACTACAGAAGATCTGCAATACATACAAATCCTCTACGAATACAAATGTATGTATAACATGCCATCTATGGGTAGATGCAGAAAGACTTTAGTAAATGCAGTATCCTGAAGTCAATTTCAGTCTATGAAGAAATACATCTACCTACTTAGATGCAGCAGTAGCGGATGTACTGAAAAGACCAAA
>NW_021394715.1:0-1096 GCF_001605985.2 Dendrobium catenatum
GATTATTACAAGGTCGGTTCTAGAAACTGCTGAAAAACTGTTCTATGTTGGTTAATCGTTTGGACGACAATTTGTTCGTCTAGACGAAATTTTTACAGAGGACCGATCATCCTGAACGATTTTTAATTTTGTCTGGATGAAAATTTTACAGAGGACAAATCGCCATGTACGATAAATTTATTTCGTCTGGACGAAAATTTTCCAGAGACCAGATCGTCCTGGACGATATTTAATTTCGTCTGGACGAAAATTTTCTAGAGCACCAATCGCCATGAACGATAATTTAATTTTGTCTGGACGAAAATTTTACGGAGAACTAATCGTCCCAGACGATAATTAATTTCATCTTGGACGAATAGGACTTAGGAAAATTTTTCAAGCAAGTTCCTATTCGTTCCATGTGCTCAATAGGAGATAACTGTCTGATCGTCCAGTACGAACTGATATCGTCCCGTACGATCAGTATAAATTTTATATGATCTTCTTATGTGTGTGTATGTTTTTATTCACTCAATTTACAATCACTCGCTTTCAATTTAATTTCAAAGAAAAGTGCAAGCTTCAAATTTTACAAAGTATCGCATGCTGAATTTGATTTGAAGTCATCAAAGTCTGGAGTTTAATTTTCCTGAAATGTTAGTACACACAAGAGCAAATACAATTCTTCTAAAATTTTTAGGAGATAACTACACATTTGGACAATAATGTTTGGAATCATCAAAACTATACAAGTTGCCAAAATTTAAAGCATACAAATAGCAACTATCTTAATAGTATGACCAATCCGAGACTGTATGTCAGAGCCTTTGCTCGATGACATTAATCTTTATGGAAGAGGTTGAGAGAATCTGCCAAAGATGTAAGAACTATTCGAGGTTGTATTTTAGAGCCTTTGCTCGATGACGTTAACCTCTATGGAAGAAGTTGAGAGAATCCACCAAGGATGTAAGACATATCTGAAGTTGTATGTCAGAGTATTTTCTTGATGGAGTTAACTCGTATGGAAGAGGTTGAGAGAATCCACCAAGGATATAAGACCTATTGGAGGTTGTATGTCATAATTTTACAAAGTATCTCATGCTGAATTTGATTTGAA
>NW_021394716.1:0-1503 GCF_001605985.2 Dendrobium catenatum
ATATATCAGCCAGTTGATCTATTGTGGAAATGTGATGGACGATAATTTGCATTGAGTTAATACTCTCATGAATGAAATGATGATCAATCTCAATATGTTTGGGATGAGTATGGAAGACTAAATTGCAAGCAATGGACATTCTTGAAATATTATCACAAAATAGTCTAGTGGTGTCAAGTGAAATGGAGAAGTCTTGGCATAACTGGTGAAGCCATATAAGTTTAGAGGTGGCAGCAACAAGGGAGCGATATCTACTTCAGTAAAGGATCGAGCAATAGTAGCTTGTTTTTCTACACACCAAAAAATAAGTGTTTTGCAAAGAAATATGGAGTAACCTATTGTTGATCTGTGATCTTGACTGTCACTAACCCATTTGGAGTCTGAATATGCTATAAGTTTAAGGTCACTTGGCTGAATGAGTAAACCATGATCAAGAGTGCTTTAAGGTAGCACAGGATTCATTTGAGGAGTTGAAAATGGCATTCTAGAGGTTGATGCATGTGCCAAATGATTTTATTAACGGGAAAGTTTGTCTGTCCTTGTTATAGTGAGAAATTGAAGTGATTCAGCTAATTGATGGAATTAAATTAGGTTGCTAATTGGTTTTAGAATTCATGATTAGTAAGCCATTTGGAAGGTAGTGGATTGGATTGTGGTTTGTAAACAGTCATTCTGTCTTTGGACAGAAGATCAAGCATGTAAGTTTTATGGGATAGGTTATAGACATTTGAGGAGTGAGTAATATCAATGCCAAGAAGCTGAGAGAGAGGCCCAAGATTAAACATGTGAAATTGTAACTAAAGCTTGTACAGAAGATTGGAAAGGAATGATTGATCGTTTCCTATTAGAAGGATATCATCAACATAGATAAGTAGATAAATGTGAATGTTATTGTGATTATAAATGAGGAATGATGGATTTATCGAGCTAGAATGAAAACCTTGATGAGTAAGATATATTGAAAGAGTTCAAACAATTGACGAGGGGCTTGTTTAAGTCCATAGATAACTTTTTTTAACAGGCAAACATGATTGGGGTGTTATGTGTAAAACCTTATAGTTGTTACATGTAGACAGTTTCAATGAGTTTGCCATGGAGAAAGGCATTAACAACATCAAGTTAAAGGATTGGCCAATTGAAAGGGAGAGCAACTATTAGTAGCAATCAAATTGTTGGGGAATTAGTGACAGAGCTGAAAGTTTCAAGATAGTTGATGTCATATTCTTATTTGAAGCCTTGAGCAACTAAACATGCGTTGTATATGGCAATGGATCTATCAGCATGTCGTTTGATTTTAAATATCCATTAGCATCCTATGACATGTTGATTTGGAGATGGGGAGACTAAAGTTCAGGTTCCCTTAGTTTGGAGTGCAAGAAATTAAGTGGACAAGGCTTGACGCCATTTTGGATGCTTTATGGAAGTAGTATAACAAATGGGTGTTGATTGTAAGGTATACTTGAGATAAAAAAAAAAATTGTTTGAGTTTTAAGGAACCTGTTT
>NW_021394717.1:0-256 GCF_001605985.2 Dendrobium catenatum
CATAAGACTATGGGGTGACTTTAAATGAAATATTTTTGAAATAAAATAATATTGCATGTCAAAACATTCACAATGGTATTGAATTTACACTTCAGAAAAAACATCATTTTTAGGTCCTATGAAAAATGACAAAAATCCCTCGGTAATTTGTATTTCCAGCGGATTTTTGACGGAAAATTATCCAGGGATATTATACGTGTCGGAAAACAAACACTGACAAAAAAAAACTATCGGAAATATTTCTAGCAAAAAAAGT
>NW_021394718.1:0-281 GCF_001605985.2 Dendrobium catenatum
GGCCTAACCTAAAGCTAAAGTCAGTTGTCCTAACAAACAATTCTAAGTGTGTGCAACAGGTAATGTGGTTTTGATATGTCCTAGGTCATTTAGTTAAAGTTTTCTAACTGATTGAATTTTAATTTAAAAATATTCACATATCTTAAAGTAAGGTGTCACTAAATTTTCTATGTTATATATTTCTATCCTATAGTGTGCATGCATCATAAGTCTAGATTTTCTATGTTATATGTTTCTATCCTACAGTGTGCATGCATCCTAAGTCTAGATTTTCTAAGACT
>NW_021394719.1:0-482 GCF_001605985.2 Dendrobium catenatum
GGAGTCTGATGTAGGCAAAGGGGGGGTCAAATCAAATAAAAAAATATTTGGTTTTGACTTCCCTTGAGGTTACTAGCTCAATAAATTTTGAGCTGGAATTTAGATCATTTATGAGCTGGTTTTCTAGTTCATTTATTGAACTAAGAGTTAGCTTATTATTATCTAGGTTTAGTTCATAAATTATCTTAATTATGTAATTTTTTATAGTTTTTATATCTTAAAATTTAGTTTGTCCATCGGGATTCCAAAAATGGAATCCCTAGGTTGGTTGTTTTTCGTACTTGGCTCCTTGGCTTTCACGGGTTGGCTATTTCCGTGCCTTGGCTCCTTGGCTTCCTCGGTGGGCTGCTGGTTTTCCGTGCTGGGTGGCCTTTTCCATGCCTTGGTGCCTCGGTTCCGTGCTTGACCTCTTGGGTTTCCGCGGCTGCCTCTTCGGGCCTTGGCTGGGCTATTTTCTTGTGAAGTTGTGGGGGGGGGGGGGT
>NW_021394720.1:0-264 GCF_001605985.2 Dendrobium catenatum
TGCAAATAAGTAAATGCCTTTTTTATGAAATATCAAATGTTTCATATGAAGCTTACTTTTCTTTTTATTGAAATAAATTGGCTTGCCTTCATAAATTTCGAAAAACACACATTAGATATATCTATTATTAAAACAAAAAATAAAAAATACAATCAATTATATATTTATTTTAAACAAAATCAAAATAAAATAAAATAACAAACACAACTAAAAAAAGCCCTAAATAAAACCAAAAATAATGAATTAACCAAACTAAGCCCCTTA
>NW_021394721.1:0-209 GCF_001605985.2 Dendrobium catenatum
GGAGTATAGTGGGAGATGATGTATGCAAGGCAATAAATAAATTCCTTTCTTCGGGTAAGCTCTATGAAGAATGGAAAGAGACATTGGTTGTTCTGATTCCAAAGGTCAAAAATCCGGTGTCTCCTTCAGGATATAGACCTATAAGCCTTTGCAACTCCATTTACAAAATTGCAGCTAAAGTACTATTGGATAGGATGCTTTTGGTAATT
>NW_021394722.1:0-244 GCF_001605985.2 Dendrobium catenatum
TACAAATGCATATGAATACTTGTGGATAACAACAGTGGGTGTATTGTAAGAACAATGAATCACTGTGGACACAAGTACAGATATCACCTACGACAGCGGTGATCAAAATCTACAAGTACACCGGGTACAAAGGCAGCCCGATGTATAAAAAAAGACACCCATTGGCAGAAAGGATGGAAATGTTTGAACAAATTAGAACCAAACTTGCTGGTGTTCTAAAGTCTCTTCTTAGTTATATACTCGA
>NW_021394723.1:0-226 GCF_001605985.2 Dendrobium catenatum
TAATCCGAAAGAAAATGCAATTCATTTGAATTGAAGATAAGACACACTAACTAAAACACACAATATGATTTCTCCCCCTTTTTGACATCACCAAAAAGAGGAGGAACAAACAACACTAACATCACAAAATAGATACATGTTAGAAAGTAGGATCCTGATCAAGTGAAGGTGGAGGTGGTTGGAAGTAGTGGTGGAAGGACGTGAATTGTTGATCAATTGAGCAAAA
>NW_021394724.1:0-1221 GCF_001605985.2 Dendrobium catenatum
TTGAAAATAAGATGAAACTATGTTCAAGCCAAAAAAAGAAGAAGGAAAAGTTAGAGAATAAAATATACCACCCAAACAAGTACATAAGTTAAAAATGGAAATTTCATTCATAATAGAAATGAAAATACGATATAGAAGGAATCAGCGTCTCCGGTATAGAAGGAATCCGCGTTCGATATAGAAGGAATTCGCGTCAATTACGACAAAAGGATATAACTGTATATAAGGGTATCATATTCATCAAGCAAAAAATTCCTCCGGAAAAGACTTGCCGAGCCATCACATGCAGGGAAATTTAATCCGATGACGTTGTTGTTAAGGTGACGTACGAAATTGATAATTATGATGATCAACCCCTAGAGGCCAAGCTTGCACCAGAAGAACTGGAAGATGGTGGACAAGCAGCCACTATGGATGAACTAAAAGGGCCAACTTGGGAACTGAGGAAGACCCTCGCCCAACCTTCATTAGTTCTCTCATACCCGATGAGCAAATAGAAAAAATAAAAGAATTTTTCTGTGAATTCTTATACTGTTTTGCCTGGACATATGCTGAGATGCCTGGCTTATTCCCTGATGTAGCAGTTCAAAGATTAACTATTAAACCAGATGCATCACCCATCAACAAAGCTCCAAGGAGAATAAGATAGGAGATTGAAGAACAAGTAATTGCAAAGACGAAGAAGCTCATAGAAGCTTCATTTGAGAAGAAAAATATGCCGATTGGGTCGCTAATATCGTCTCTGTGAAAAAGAAGAATGGTCATATTCATATCTGTATCGATTTTCAGGACCTCAATAAGGCATGCCCAAAAGACGACTTTCCAGTTCCAGTATCGGAACTATTAGTGGATAACACGTCCAACTATGACATGTTCTCGATTATGGATGGATCGTCATGATACAATCAAATCAAGATGGCGCCCAAGGATGAAAAGCATACACCATTCAAGAGGCCCAACGGCATTTTTTGTTACATGGTCATGCCCTTTGGCCTGGAAAATGCTGGTGCCACCTACCAGCGGGCAATGACTCATATATTTGATGATTTGATACATCAAAAGGTCGAGTGGTATGTAGATGACCTTGTTGTCAAAAGCCTTGGCCGAAAAAAATCACTTAAAATATCTAAAAATCGTATTTGAGAGGATCAGAAAATATGATCCAAAGATGAACCCCCTCAAGTGTGCCTTCGGGGTATCCTCCGGCAAATTCTTAGGATA
>NW_021394725.1:0-201 GCF_001605985.2 Dendrobium catenatum
TGGAATGGATTCGCAAGCGATCTTTCTATAATTTTGATGTGGGATTCAGAGGAAGAAAAAAACTTTGCAGACAGGGACATGGAATCTCCCCGACTAGGCTCGAGTGAGAAGTCGGGAGGATGGGACTTGCATAAGAGTTCAAAAGATTCCAGTTTGTATGATTCAGATACATCAGATGTAAACGAGGAAGAGAAAAAATGG
>NW_021394726.1:0-369 GCF_001605985.2 Dendrobium catenatum
ATATCTTTTAAATCTATAAAGTTAGCAAAACAAGTATTTTAATTTTCATTAATATGGCATAGATTTACATTTAAAATCTAATTTATTTTTTGTTTTGAAGAGTTAAATTTTAAATCATCAAGAAAATATTTTTATTTAAAATATTATTTATAATTTTATCAAAATATAAATCTATCTTAAAGTGAGCATATTAATTTAATATTCCATTTGTAAGTATTGAGGTGATTAAAATTAATTTATAAGATCACCTCAAATATTTTGGATATTTTATTGCAAGATAATTTGAGCTTGTATTATTAACATCAAATTATCTTTTTTCATTTTTTTTGTCTAAGCCATTTGACTTAGTAAAGTCTTAATTGTAATTAG
>NW_021394727.1:0-297 GCF_001605985.2 Dendrobium catenatum
AGAGTAGGTTCAATGCATTGCATTTTATAGAGAGAGAGAGAGAGAAAGAGAGAGATATCGCTGAGGTAAGAAGCTCAGCGTGTTCTACTATGTAATCATACATGCACACAAACAAGGAAAGAAGCACACTTGGAATTATGGCCCAGAGGAATCTCTCTCTCTCTCTCTCTAAAAGTTATCCCAGTTTGTTGTTAGATTGCCTCTCGATCCCATTAGCATTGAAATAATGATTGGTTCGACTTTGGAGAGCGAGAAAGAGGGATTATGTGGATGCCAATAAACAATAAGAAGTTGAAA
>NW_021394728.1:0-246 GCF_001605985.2 Dendrobium catenatum
GACGAAAAACTAGAAGAATAAGAAGTTCACGATTCGATCGGTTCGATTGGTCGATCTGGGGTTTAACCAGATGACATAATAAATAATAATATTATATAAAAACTAAGAAAATTAGCTTCACCTCCACAACCTTTCAATATCTTATGACTCTTATGGATTTCATTGAAACTTATTAGTTATTACTTATTACCTTCACTCAAAATTGCATTTTTCTATCAAACACTTCATACCGCCTAAATGTTTCTA
>NW_021394729.1:0-1318 GCF_001605985.2 Dendrobium catenatum
TTTGGACAGATTTTCAAAATTCAAATCCAACTAATTTAAATTTGAAATCTTTCCTAATTTATCATTCTATGTTTGGAAAGTTCTCAAGTCAATTCTTTTGAATTTCAAATTCAATTGGATTTGGTTAATTACCTTCCTAATCCTAAATTTACATTTATGCAAGCATGACACCTCACCCCCAAATTCTCTCTTGCCCATTAATGCCGCCGGCCCCCTTCATTGGCTTGGATTTAGATTTATTTCCTTAAGCTAAGTATCTCTTTTGGAAATCTTTCAAATTTCTCCTCTTAATCGAAATTTTCCCAAGTCCCAAGCTCTAATTTATTTCCTAAAACCAAAAATTGGAATTTGGAAAGAAATTTCCCATCCTCCTTCTCAATCCCGTTAGCCACCTCTCTCCCACCCGTCTCCCTCCTCACTCGCTCCAAACCCCTCTCTCTCACATTCAAACATTGCTTGACAAATGCAAGAGTTCTCCTTCCAATTTCCTTTACTCCTGAGCATAGAAAACTGGAAGACTTCTCAGATTTTGGACTCAGATTTTGGTTCCAAAATCTGAAATTCTTTCCTGGATGTTGGAAGAAGATTTGGGACTTAACCTCTCTCCGCTTATAAGAGAAGATTCTTTCTTCTGCTACCATTCGAGAGGTGTATCAAGACGATTCTCAGCAAAGGTGTATCAAGACAATTCTCCCCAAAGGTGATATTCTTCATTGATTCGTGTACTTTCCTATTCTACTTCTTTGTAGAGAGATTGTTCAAGCAAGAGATTTCGTTCCACTATCACCATCCATTAGTAATGTAGAATTGTTACTTCATTGCTTTTAGACCTCTTGTTAGATCAAGGTTATGATGAAAGCTACTTTGTACGCATTGCTTTAATTTTCTTAAATATTTTGACTTTGCTTAGTCTCTCGCGTAGCTTAGCCTAAACGGACGTGACCGCTTAATAGTTTTATATTGTGGTTTTAGTGGTTAATAACGAGAAATCCAAAATTGTTCTTTAAATATTTCGTGCAAATTTCCTGTCTCGCATTTAGTCTTGCATCACATATACTTGACTATTGTATTAGAGTTTCATATATTTATGAGCGTCGTAGCTTACCAAATAGTGATTTTGATTGTTGCAAGGGGAAGGAGAAGGTCAAACCAGAATGGTGTCATGTTCTGTTTTTATTTTCTGTTTATTTTTGGTCCATGACAGAAAGATATATTTTGAGGTTAATAGTCTGTTAATAATAACCCATTTTGGTTTCCGGTAGTTGCTCTATAAAAGAAAGTTTTTAGAAATGAAATTTTGATAGCTTCTGCTAATGAA
>NW_021394730.1:0-257 GCF_001605985.2 Dendrobium catenatum
TTGTCAAATCGGGCTAAATCCTCAGTGTGGTGCTGCTTGTAGCGGGCAATGTCCTCAGAATGTTGTTGCTCCTGTGCAGCAACGTAAGCATCAAAGCGGGTCTCCCATCGATCAAACCTCTCTATCAACTGATCAACCGGTGAGTGCTAATGTAGAGGAACACGATCAGGAACAGGAGCTGGAGCGGGAGCCTCCTCCTCCTCAGCCCCCCGAGGTTCTGCATCCCCAGGGTAGAGATGAGTACTGTGAAGGGTACT
>NW_021394731.1:0-480 GCF_001605985.2 Dendrobium catenatum
TGGGAACATTAACTTCTGGTTCTAAGGCTGGGAGTGGTCATGGATGCACAGGTAGTGGTTGTTGAGCTCGCAGCTTTGCATTCAACTTTCTCCTCTGCCTTCTTGTAAACCTTCCTCTAGATGAGGAGGCTTCAGCATCATCCTTCCCGGGTGCAGATAACCCGGTTGGCAAAGTGGTATCCCTGGTTGGTATTATAGATATTCTTCCTTTAGTTACGACCCTCTTAGTGGCGGAAGCCTTGGGTTGTGATAGTCTTTTGAAGACTGAGGTATTATTTTGTTGAACTGCCTTTGCAGTAGCAGTTCTACCAGCTCCTGGTTGTTGCACGGAATAAGCACGTCGTACATAAGTATCAGCAGAATTAGGTCTCGCAGGATGGCCTTGAATAGTCATGCCGTGAATAGGTACGGTAGCAGCCTTAGCAGTAGCTGCAGAAAACTCCAAGCTTCCAAATCGGATGGTGGCTTCAGAGTTTCCAG
>NW_021394732.1:0-208 GCF_001605985.2 Dendrobium catenatum
CTAGAGTTCTTGGTTTTAAAGTTGTTAAAGATATGAAATATTTGGGGATCAAGATAACTCTTAATAGAGTTAAAATTGCTGATTTTCAAGACATTTTGTGCAATGTGACGGACAAGCTCAATGCTTGGAGTAAGAAGTCCCTATCCTTAGGTGGGAAGTTGGTTCTCATAAACAGCTCCTTGTTATCTATGCCTATTTTTTTAGTAAC
>NW_021394733.1:0-311 GCF_001605985.2 Dendrobium catenatum
TGGATGCACTCCGATTCAGGCTCCACACGTAATAATCTCTCGGCACTCAAGGCAGTTCTTGTTAAAGGTGAAATTATTATGTGCAGAGTTTGAGCATAGTCCAGACATAATTCTACTTTCGGATTGAGTGTATATTATATGTACATATTATGCATGCTCACATATTTACTTTCGAATTCCGTACAGAATAATCTCTCTTTTTGTTACATTCTTTTATTGCTTTTTAAAATAATTTTTTAATTAAAAAAATAAAAAATAACAAGAAAATTATTCTAAATGAAATCTTAGTTTACATAATTTTATAATATTTG
>NW_021394734.1:0-554 GCF_001605985.2 Dendrobium catenatum
AAAATCTTATTCAACATTCTCGCACAAAGCATATTGATATTAGATATCATTTCATCTGGGATCATATAGAAAATAGAGAATAGAATTACATCATGTAGCCACCGAAATTCAATTGGCAATCATTTTTACTAAATCCCTCAATTGTGTCACATTCAACACACTTAGAGCTATAGTAGGTGTCATTGATATTCATGTATAGAAATTGGGGTGGAGGTAAGTTGATGTAAGAAAGTTTATTTGCTTCAATTTTGTATCATTTTTGAGTGTTTGTTTATTTATCTTATTTTTATGTTATGTGTTTTAATTTTATCAAGTTTGTTTATCTTTGTTCTGAGTTGTGACTATTTGTGTGTATTCTTAGCAAGTAGAATTTTTCCTCATCATCACACATAAAACCTTAAAATTTCATTATATCATACTGTACAATACATGCATCGTACTATATGATCCATGTAGAATTTAATTATTAGAATCAATAATTATCTTATTAACTGTTATGAATGATTCATTATTACCTATCATATTATATGAATTACTCATCATAATGTTTGATA
>NW_021394735.1:0-210 GCF_001605985.2 Dendrobium catenatum
GTCTTCCAAAAATAGAACCTAATGCATGCAGTACTTGTTGATTGAAAAAGTGAAGACGAAGGTTGGGGAAGGAGATCCACACAGGCACGGTGGGAGATTCCTCTTTAATATCGAAAAATGGTGTCCATTTCAAAAAGCGAATTTGATAGTTGAAAATAAAATATGAGCGCCTAGCAAAAATGCGACTGTAATCAAGATCGTTCGATAATT
>NW_021394736.1:0-285 GCF_001605985.2 Dendrobium catenatum
TTTATACTTAAAATGATTAATATTAGGATATCAAGGGTCGGACGTCGATGCCGTGTATCAGGCATCGAGAGAGGAAACAACAATACAGCATTGTCGAGAGTCGGGCATCTATGTTATGCAATAGTATCAAGTGTCGATGTCAAAAGGACGCTTGTCGTCAATATTGAGAGGGCATTGGTCGTAGATGTTAAGATGATATCGGACAAAAATGAGCTGTCAAGTAGTGGGTATAGAAATTGCTAGTATCGAGCATCAATGTCAAGACAATGTCAGACTTTAATGTTA
>NW_021394737.1:0-262 GCF_001605985.2 Dendrobium catenatum
AGGATACAATTGCATTACAAACTACCACATGAGAAAGGCACTTGCATTGTAAACTATCACATAAATAAAACATGTGCATTGTAGTAGGCATATGGTCAAGTGTCTCTAAATCTTTCTACATGAGTACATATTATTAAGCTAATAATAAGAACATGTTGCATGACATTTAGGAGCATGGTAGGATGTAGAAGAAAAATACAATTGCAATAATGCTAAGAATCCCATAACAATACAAGAACATGCTATCGTGGAAAGAAAAGAA
>NW_021394738.1:0-287 GCF_001605985.2 Dendrobium catenatum
GTATAATTTTAAAAATATTTTAGAAATAAAAAATCATTTAACTAGAATTTGTGCTTAAAATGATTAGTATTAGGATGTCGAGAGTCGGGCGTCGATACCGTTTATCAGTCATCGAGAGAGGAGATAAAAATATCCTCACTGCCAAAGAGAAGTGAAAATGAGAATATTTGATGAATGAGTAATAAGTGCGGGTATTGAATTGGTGTTGTGGATAGGAAATAAGAAATTTAATTTTTATATTTTAAAAAAGTAAAAATTTTAAATACAAGAAATCATATTTTAAAAAA
>NW_021394739.1:0-262 GCF_001605985.2 Dendrobium catenatum
TTAGTGCTCAGGGTCCACCATAATAATATCTGCTTAAGGTCTTCAAGCTCCAAGTCTTCTATGGAATTCCAAAAGAGATTATCTTTCCAAGGAGGGGATATCATATTTTAGAGCCCCACATATATGTATATGAATGTAAATTTGTTTTTTTTATAGTTCAAAACATTATACAACTTGTTATATACAAACTGCATTTATAAGGACACATATATGTATACAACTTCTCCTAAGTACATTTAATTTTAACTCTTGGAGGAAATAT
>NW_021394740.1:0-263 GCF_001605985.2 Dendrobium catenatum
ATGAAAAATATAAACTTCAATTTACAAACTATCTCATCTTGAATTTTATTTGAAGTCTTCTTTAGTCTGTAGTTCAATTTTCCTGAAATGTTAGTCCATATAAGAGTAAAAATAATTCTTCCAAAAAGTGTTTGGAGAATATAATACTTAAAATAATAATATTTGAAATCATCAAAACTATATAAGTTATAAGAATGTAATATATGTAAATAGCAACTCTCTTAACAATAATAATAATAAATAAAATAAAATAATCCTTAAAA
>NW_021394741.1:0-1424 GCF_001605985.2 Dendrobium catenatum
TTAAAGTTTACATCGAATTTATGAATAATAAATTTATAAGAAAGCTTATTCATACTTACTCGATATATGATTCAACCTCATCACAACTAAGTAAGACATATAGTGCAGCAAATCACATCTCTTTATCAATTAAATAACACACGGTGCTAGTGCCTACAGTTTCACCACTTCCATTGAATATAGATAAATTTGAGGATTTAGCCACATTTTGAGGTGCATTTCTTTGACTTGATTGTGACACTAATTCAAATTAGTAATTTGAGCAAAAATGGGTTATCTTGTACATTAAATATGCTTCAAATATTAAGCCTTTAGGATATGCTTTATTTTTTAGTAGTTTTCTTATGTTTATTGGAATATCTCTCAAAAGGATACATCCACTGATACAAAACAGCTTCATCGACTATAGCCCCTTATGATAAATGCATGGGTAAATGCTGCATAGTGTCAAAAAAGCTAGAGGAAATATCTTCTCAAGTTTACACAGAATAAAAAGAATATGCTGCTCCATAAGAATCAGGTCCTCCACATTTACTTTTGAAGAGTATAAATCTTTGAAGAAGATACTTAGCTCAATAGATGGCTTTAAAATTTGATCTAGTATATAACTAAAATCTATTGGTATTACATACTTAATAAAGATATGATAATTATGACTATACATACCAAATAATCTCCCATTTCTTAAGTCAACACATCTTCGTAGATTTGAAGAATATTCATCAGGTACCTGTAGAGTCTTCATCAATTCATAAAAAGCTCGCTTCTGCTCTAAATTCAAGGTGAAAAGATATTTTGGTTTGAAAAATTTTCCATTTTCACCATCCTTCAATTCTAATGCTTTCCTCCTAAAAATCTCCTTTAAGTCCATCCTTGCTTTTATGTTATCTTTAGATTTATATATAATTTCTGTGATTATATTTAGTATATTTTCAAAGTAATTTTTCTCTATAAGAATCACGTCTAAGTTATGTCTAATCAAGTTTGTCCGCCAATATGAAAATGACCAAAAAAATATTTCTTTTAGTCCAATTATGGTTGACACAATAGGGGCATCTTTATTATGAATTTCATTCGTGTCAATATCCACATCTCTATCAGGACACAAGTTCACCATATGTCAAATCTTTCTACATTTAAAACAAAAAGAAGAGATTTTCTCATACTCTATTTTCTAAAAAAAATTTCACCCAAGCCATCCACCCAAATACCTCCTGGCCATTTAACATCTAGATTAATTTGCACACAAACTCTTGCAAATCCCCTTCTACCCAATTGAACTTATTACCATCAAGGAGCAACGGGACACAAACCTTAGAATCAATCTTGGTTATATTCTTCTCATCCCAATAGTACAATGGGAGATGGGGTATTCTAATCAAAACCGGAGTAGATAATCCTTTCAATGAAAGAGGAGAGAAGTT
>NW_021394742.1:0-367 GCF_001605985.2 Dendrobium catenatum
AAAAAAAAAAAAAAAAAAAGGTTAAAAGGGTAAAAACACTAAGCCAAATAAAAACTATCTAATCAAATCAATAAATTGGACTGTTTTTTTAAGATAGAGTAAAGGACATTCAATGTGACGTTAGTGCAGCTGGTGATTTTAAACATCATGTCACTTGATTTTCGATGTTAAGCATGATTTTTTTTACGAGAATTTTGATTATCAATATATTAATAATACTCTCTTCAAAATTATATAAGAAAATATATTTTTATTAATAGAACTTTAGCTTTCATTTTAAAGGTAAAAAATAATTTAAAAGGTTTTTGAATGAGTCGGCCTATATGTAATGATTATGTACTACTGTGGAGATATGTAAATGGGTCAA
>NW_021394743.1:0-443 GCF_001605985.2 Dendrobium catenatum
CAACACCACCATTAAGATACACCTTTACTATAGTGAATGATTATGATCACCTGGACTTTAATTTTTTTTTGGGAATAATTCAATCTTGAATTATACAAAAGAATTTCATGTCCAAGTTCAAATTTCAACTAACTTTAGCTCTACAATGGAGGACCTAAGAAAATTTGCTGGAGTTCTTAAATTCGAGGAGCTTTCTAAGAAACGCCGGAGGCCAGAGTGTCACAATACCAAATCGCCCAACATTGTTGCGAAAGACAGTTATATCGATGAACTGTTGCAATGAATGGTGTACTGATGCATTGATCCAGCAACGCCGCCAAGCTAACACCGCGATGCTAGTTCAATTTGTATAAGTATAAATAGTACCTAGTGTTCATGTAAAGAATTTGGCTCCTTGGAAAGTCGTGTGTGTGTGTGTGAGTGTAAGAGACTATTATGTATGG
>NW_021394744.1:0-5184 GCF_001605985.2 Dendrobium catenatum
CCCCACGGCGAGGGCAGAGTAGAAAGAAGAGACGAGAGCGCCGTTAAAGGTCACCACTATGGTGAAAAAAGGTAACACCTGAGATGCCTCTGCTCTAAACTTTACCCCGTTAGCAGGGAGTAGAGCGAAAAAGAGAAAGAACCGAAAGTAAGGTAGCAGAGAAGCATAGGACTATCTGTCTGTATGTATATGCGAATCAAGCAGATATAAGGTGAAAGGTCCCATAATCCTCCTGCACCCATCTCATAGCAGTGGAATTTGGGGTGACTCAGTATTCCTGTCTGACCATAATCGGGTCACAAACAAAGGAATCACGAAGCCGTGGTGTCTGGCCTAATGGGGGAGCGGACGGGACACTCAGGGAAAGAGTCGGCGAAGTAGTTTCCTGTCAGGCCATCTCTACCACGTAAGTCAAACCAGCTTCCTTGCCTGTTCCATTTCAAAACACAGAGATAGAAGTGAAAGAAAGAAATCCGCGCCCCTCGCTGTTTCACCTCAGAACAGTGGATTGGGAGACTCAGTATTTGTCTGACCAAACACAAGGCGGCAAAAAAGGAGAGACAATCCACGAAGTCTTAGTGCCTGTTTGATCAAAACAGGACAATCAGAGAAAAAGGCGCCAAAGGGGGGAGTTCCTGCCAGGTGCCTCTTTGCTAGGCCCTCTCTACCTAAGTAAGACCCAACAGTAACCTGCCCTCGCTCGTATCTGGACAATGGCAGGGTAGGAGTGAATAAGGATCCGCCCTGCCTGCTCTCCTTTCGAAACAGTGGATTGGGGTGGCCAACTACTTCCATGTCTGACCTCAAGCGGAAAAGCTCATGGAACCCTAAGTAGAGCCTACGTAACGTCTTTTACAGGAACATCCGGTAAAATAGGGGCCGTTGAGGGAATTGCGCTCCAAAGGGACTTTGTCGGGCTCACTTAATGCATAAAAACAGTAGGACGAAATACAATAACCAACTACTCAGTAATGATCACATATGGAAGGCCGGGCACATCAACCAGACGGGGTAGGAGTGTAACAGCGTGAAATAGGATCTACCGAGTTACATCATTGTCCTTATGCGTCGCATTATCCTTCGTCTGATGCGAAAGCAGGAGGAGTAATGTGGCGTTAGGTATCCATCATTACTGCTAGCATTACCGCTTCAGCGAGGAGAAGAAAGTATCAGTCGACTACCACGAAGTGGAAGCCTGCGTAGTCCCTTTTACAACGTAGCCCACTCCGAGTGTGAAAGGCGAGATGATTGAGGATATTTGCGTCCTCCACCGGGACCGTCACTGTCGGGCTCACGTTAACGGGTAGCTTTGTAAAAAACCAACATAACCTTGTAGGTCTGACCGCATCTAGCTGTAGAAGTCAGCAGAGGTTATGAGTAAAGGCGAGTCTGGATATAAAGGATCATAACGCTACTGCCTTGCGCAGTGAGCTTTATTTTCGACACGGTTACTTCTCAGAACTTAGGACATTTTCATTTTCTTTCCTGAGACTTTTGGGGTGATGTCGCGCTCTGTTACTACTATCACTATCTTGCTACGTGAACATCCTAGCGGAGCTCGGATAGACTCATAACAAGTGGAAGCCGTGCAGATAGCATACTTCGATTAAATCACAGACAAATCCGAGTATGAGGGGTTGTTGTGAGCCCGAAGTAGTCTAAGCCTGATCCGCCTCAGGGACTTTCGTCGGGCTTCACTTCAGATCTGGGTAGGAGAGATATTTTGTGTCATAGCGCTCTTTTATCATCCAAACTTACAAGATGTATTAGGCTCCTATCCGACCCCTCACTCTGAACTTCTGGCTAAGCATTATAGAGTTCATGTCATTCGGGTAGATGTCTATGTTGTGGGATGATAGATCGTATTTTCTACTCAGACATCCTAAGTCATAATACGGACCTGTGATATGCTCTTTACATGGTACAAGTAAATCCGTGTAATATGCTTCATTATATGATATTGTTCTCCTTCTTGCATACACATATTCAGTTAACAGATTGGGAAATGTAATGAGGGACTGTGTCCAAATAATGTTACTGTCTATAGACTCCATCATATTAGAAAATAAGTATGAGTACTATCCCAATTTTTTGCTAAATCGAACACCGAATGTGGAAGCCTAGTCGTATATAGTGATTAAATCTCCCACGTTGAGGCAGTGTACCGAATCCGATTGTCCCAACATCTATGCGCACACTCATCATGAGTGATCGTCTCTGCCTGCGAGCGCCCGCCTACCAGCGCGCATCCTGCGCACTGTCAACCGTCGGGAATGAGGCTCCATTTCAACACGGGATATCACGCTTTGCGAGATGAGACATTTCTTCGTACCAAGTCCTCTCACGCATACGGGTGACCTAACTTGTGTCAAGCACAATGAAGAAGGAGCACTATACAGACCTACCCTGCACACACATCAGTCATTTCAACTGCGAAGCTGCAATTCAAGGATATATGGTATCAGGCTCCTTGGTTGTAGATTTGCCGTGTCTGGACTTGCCATATTCACCATAAGATCAGAACCGTGACAGAGACGCTTCCGAAACCCACACCACAACATCTTTGGATTATTGTGTCATATTAAATATATCTTGAATTGAATTCCTTACTTCTTCGTCCATCTTTCACCATAGTTAAAGATCAGCAGAACCAAACGCTCTGACACAACAAACCTCGGAATATGTTCGTAACATCCATTGATGATTTTCTCAAACCTCTTCCACATATATAGATTAGTCGTCATTTTGAGTCTTGTATGAACTGAATATAGGCTGATGACATAAACCATACAGATGGGTGATCAGATAGATCTTCAGGAAATCTTAAGCTCTACTCGCTTGTCATGTCCAGAAGAGAATTTTTCATATCCCGTTCCTTATCTACCTTTTTTTTTTTACAGCCACTCTAAGTATACTAGGACCGGCCTTTAGCTACATACAGCCAGCTAAAGTGTCGTCGGTCTTTACCATCACTCTCGATTCTCTCGTAAAAGTTACGACGTGCTCTGCCAGGTGCTTACCTCTATCACGTGGGTTCCTCGTCCTCACCGATGTAAACCCAACTACCTAATGTTAATTCAAAACACCAGGAGAGTCGCCGTTTGACCTGCACCGACAGGTAGAAAGAAGTCCTCACACCTTCAAGACCCAAAGCCTGACTAACGTATCGTCGGTGTTTGTAGGGTCCTCGTAGAGAGAGCACCGAGTACCAAGGAGGTAGGTATATACAGTGAGATAGTTCAGATTTCTTTAAAGGTTGACCACAGACACGTCATGAAAAGTGCACGTCGCACTCTAGCGTAATTCTGGTAATCCATATGGCACGACGCTAGGAAAGCACCTCAATTGTCGTGGACCGATGAATCCCTCCTATCTTCTTTCTAAACCATAGTGGAGAGGTTGCCTAAGGAGTTGACAGGGAGTATTGTAGAGCGCCAGATCTTGATGCGCTTACACGCCTCCTAGTTTAGCTCTTGGCTCGAAGCATGCTTTCCCCTTAATGGGGTGACTGGAGCTGCGTAGAGTAACTCGGGCTTTGATTGCCGCCACTAGTATTTCACCTCTTCACGCCGGACACAGACTTCCAGGTCCTTTTTCCCCATAAGAGTAACTGGAGCCTAGTCAAGGGATATTGCTCTCTCACACAATAAATGAGTATGCCCACATACTGCGGGTTTTGATCGTCCGCTATGGTATTTAACACGTCTTGCCGGACAGTTTTTTTCCCAATAAAGTAACTGGAAAAGCTGCGTAAGAAGACAGGGTTTTGATCGCCAGCTTAATGGTTATTTAAAACTCGTTGCCGGACACTCGCCTTACACGCTCACAGATCTTTTCCCAACTAAGAGTAAATGGAGCCTGCGTAAGAGTACTAAAGGTCCTTGGATCGTCTCCACCTCGCCGCGATTTTTAGGACCCTCTTGTCGGAACAGATTTTTCCCCCAAACGGAGAGTGACTGGAGCGTGCGTATAGAGTCATCCGGGCTTTGATCCCCCAATCGACTAATCGCATCCAAGTTAAACAATCTCCATTAAGACAAACAAATTACTTGACCAACACAAGAGATTGTGCCCTCTTCATCTCCCCCCACGCAATGGGACGGTATTTAAGGAATAAGAAGAAGGGAAACTTTAAAAGTCATTCCATAAAATTTTGTATGGAATTTAGAGAGAAAAAGCCACGAGAAATATAGACTTTAAATAAAAATATAATGAATAAGTTCTATTAAATATGCAATACTCATTCCTCAACCGTTTTATCGACTTGTGCCTATCCTGCTCTTGGTTCTACTGTGTGGAGGCGGAAGGTGGCCAAAGGCCTTCCCATTTTATAACGACTAACAATTTGTTGATGCATATCATATTTTATGTAGCTGCATTTTTGATCGTTATTAGGTATTGTACATGCTTGTTCGATTAATGATCTGCCAACTAATAGTTTTATTCAGTTTGTAATAAGTCTCCTCAAAATGGGAATAATACACGAAATAAATGCTTATTAACTAAATGCAAATAGGAAGGCCCTCCCAATAGAATATTTACATAAATCAATATTAATGTTTAATCAATATTCTGGAAACTTTATATGTTTAAGATTATAAGTAAAATATTAACGTCTAATCACTGACTTGTAACGTTGATCCTTATCAACATATATTTACATTGATCAATATTAAACGTTAATGTTGATTCACGGAAAACTCACAAATATCAATATAGTATTAATCTGATATATTAGTAAAACATTTATATGTAAATATCTTAATATTTAGTGTGAGGTGGCACTATGGTTCATTCTTGGATGATCATATTTGTATGTTATATTTGAATTGATTATTTCATTTCAAAGGCTCAAATATATATTTTTGGACTTTGTAAGATTCGACGTCCAAAAATAGGGGGGCAACTGATACGTTATCAAAAAATAATATTGATCAAGCACGAATCTCGAGGCGAAATCAAGTTGGAAACTTTAAAAATTAGATCGGAGACCATCTGAATTCCGATTTCAGCAAACTTACAGTCAAACTGATCGTCTCGAAAACACGAACTCAACTACACCAAAATCAACCCAATCCGAGCAATCGAGACTCGAAGCACTGTTGGAAAGTTCGAATCACAATATGAGTTACCAAACAGTCTCTGAATTGACGAGCTTATAATCAAATCGAGCGTCTCGACGAG
>NW_021394745.1:0-211 GCF_001605985.2 Dendrobium catenatum
TCCGTATACTTTTTGTTCAAATCATCAAATTCATCAAAAAGAGCCATGTGATTAGAATCAATCATTAAATGATCTTTAAGTATAACTTCATACTCTTTTTGCAAATTTACAAGTTCCAATTTTAAGTTAGCATGAGTCCTCTTAAGTTTTTTGTATGATGCATGGATTTTCTGACAAATCTCAAACAATTCATCATAGGTTGGTTTACATA
>NW_021394746.1:0-712 GCF_001605985.2 Dendrobium catenatum
CTCTATCGCCGCGTATTTTCTAGTCCGCAACAAGTTCGATTGGAGATGGTCTACTAATTTTAGGTTTTATTGATTGAGTTTTATTTTCTAGATCATGTTTTCTAATAAAAAATTAGACTTTTTTATCTTCACTAAGACAATTAATGATTGAAGCATCACATCAACAACCTATCAAAACATTCAACTCTTATATATAATTGTTCTTGAAGATGGGATATTATATATCATCATACCTTAAAATGATGTATCAGTCATTTTTTTTTTTTCAATTCATTGCCCAATTATATTTTCCTATATTTATAGATATGTATCTATTGTCAGTTTATCATATACCCATCATCAGAAAGGTAAACACCAACTCTGGGTACCGTCGATCATGGCTAGCTAATAACCAATAGAGTTCTACTGCTATACACATCAATGCATCCAAGGATATAATTTTTCAAAATTTTCATAAACACTCTTCAACAGGTTTTGTAGTTTTAATATAAAAAATGTTATTTCATAAATAGATATGCTTTGCAAATATAATATTTATAACATTCAAATAAATGAAAAATAATCTACTAATCAAAATTTCTATTTCTTTATGAGCATGAAAATATATTTACAGGTTCTAGCAAATAATCAAAAAACTTTCCAAATAATGATAGAAATGATGATTTAATTAATTTTAAAAATATATAAATAGTATTATTAAACCCCTAACAAA
>NW_021394747.1:0-317 GCF_001605985.2 Dendrobium catenatum
TAAGCAATCCTTGTTACACATGGTCATGGCTTCAAAATATGGTGAAAGATTGGATAGAGGAAATTCCAACGGCTGTTTGTCTACAACATTTAAATTGTTGAAAGAAAGATTAAAAATGCTCAAGCTAATTGTAAGATGGAGGATAGCTAATGGAGATTCAGTTGATGCTTTTAAAGATACATGGATAATGGACAAATGTATAAACAAGTGGCCTACATTTGTTGTACCTTATGAAGGAAACTCTGTTCGGGTAAAAGACTTCATACAGAATGCTCAGAGGAATGATCAAGAATTAAGTAAACACTTTGGCAAAGAGC
>NW_021394748.1:0-291 GCF_001605985.2 Dendrobium catenatum
CTCCAAACATTAACCAGCTCACTCCTTTTGAAATGTTGCACAACTCCAAACCAAATTACTCTCACCTTCGGGTATTTGGATGTGCTTGCTTTCCGTTATCCCCACCTCATACCAGGCACAAACTGCAAAATAAATCCAAACTCTCTATTTTTCTTGGATATTCGGATACCTACAAGGGCTACAAGTGTTTGGATCCCGTTACAAACAAAATTCTCATGTCCAGAAATTTAACCTTTGATGAAAATCAATTTCCTTTCAGCACGTTCACCACTGACTCACACACTTCTACAG
>NW_021394749.1:0-227 GCF_001605985.2 Dendrobium catenatum
AGAAAGGTCTTTAGAGGCAAAAGATAGTTTTTTCGCCGGCTTAGAATAAGACATCGGCCACTCAGGTCTAGAACCAGAAGGAGCAGCAAGATTAGCCGCATAAGAGGAAGAAAGGGGAAGAGAAGGGGTCCCAAGGATGGAGGCCCCAGTAAGAGGAGGAAAGTCCTGCGCTAAAACCATCCCGGCCAAAGGCCAGGAAAGCGCCGGGAAAAAGCGCCGCCAAGGAG
>NW_021394750.1:0-238 GCF_001605985.2 Dendrobium catenatum
AAACATTTTTTTGAGAAAAAACAATATAAATAATCTATAAAAATAATAAAAACAACATGCAAAGACTCGCTAAGAGGAGAAATTATTCTGTGCGGAGTCCGGATGCAAAACATCGTCCGGAGATCAACAAGAATGCGCCATGTCAGCAGTACCAGCCACGGTACCGAGCAAAGAAGTGACGTGGCACATTATGTTTGGTCTCCAGACGACGTTCAGCGTCAGTACAAAATTAATCTGA
>NW_021394751.1:0-1517 GCF_001605985.2 Dendrobium catenatum
GAAAGAATTTGAATTTTGAAATTCAAATTCCCAAGAAAGCTGGGGAAGGGAGGTGTGGGGAAGTGGTGGAGAGGGAAGAGGCCGGTGGCAAGGTGGCCGGCCGGCAGAACTAGGGTGGCCGGCGAGTAGGGGCTCCAATGATGGCGAAATTAGTGAGAGGTTTGGCTCCTTTCAACTATTGGTCGTTGCTTGCGGGAGACTGTGGTGGAGAAGAAGAATGTTGCATGAAGAGGGGAGAAAGGCGATGAACAAGAATATATGAGAAAGATAGGGATAACTAACGAACTCGCACAGAGATCGTAAGAACCGCGAACCTCGGACTCTTCCAAAGATTGATGGGTATTGCGAATTACCCTCCTCGGGCTTCTCCTCTCATGAACTCACTAAATGATCACATGAACTCACTAAGAGATCAACAAGAACATAAAACTTTTCATTATCAATAATCATCATCCATTTTCCAAGAGGAAGGGGAAGGCTTAAATAGCCAAATATATAAAGGAAAATAAAAAGACACAAGTGCCCCTAGGGTCACATAAGACAAAACCCTCAAGTGAGGGTATAAATGGAAAAGTACAAATAACAAATAAAATACATCAAAATAAGTAGACAAGATCATAGCCGTTGATCTTCGATGTCCTCATCAGGTAAGATCTTTATTGGTTGTTGAGAATAATTATGAAGCATATTTCAGATGAAGATCAATATAACTTCAAAATACTTACCAGAATTTCCTCATTTGACTTCTCAGGCAATTTTAAGACTAGCACGATCAGTTATGGCTTAAAATTAGCAACACTTGCCGAACGCAGGGGGGTAGGGAGGGGTTAGGCGGTTGGGGGGTTTAACTAAGGGGGGAGGTTCTCAAGTCGCCAAGCGGCGACGAGTACGGTCACTACTTAAATCGGTTAGGCTATGAGCATACGTCCGCCTCAGCTACTACGGTCCTTTCCGACAAAACGCAACTGTCAACAATGACTTCTTTGTAATTAACATCATGTAATGTACTCCATGAGAGATGTACATCAGCTAAGACGCTTCCCACCAAAGAAGGGCCTCATTTGTAATCCGACTGCAATACTAGTGGATTCTTCCAAACTGGGCTAGGCCCCGTGGTTTTTCCCCTTTTCAGAGGTTTCCACGTAAAAATCTTGGTGTCCCCCCCCACCCTCCACCTCCATCTAAATGCTAGAACCCTTTCCTTTTATTCTGATTTGCGTGCCGGATTTCGTACAACGCTAAGACGATAAACTTTTATATTTCTCTACGCGCCGTGCGAATACTCCTGGACGGCAGCAATAATAATAAGTAGTTATATGCATAGTAATTCAAATATTCCCCTTCATATTAATTATGATTAGCTTAGTGATAATATGACTTGCTTGTTAGGGTTTTTAGACAAAAACGACCAAAATATAATTTGGCAAATTAACAATCAATGCTGATTGCCACATATGAACTAAAACATTGGGGATAGGGCTATAAAAAGGTGGGGTTTGGGGGTGGAAGAGAAAGTC
>NW_021394752.1:0-245 GCF_001605985.2 Dendrobium catenatum
ATTAGGGCAAATCTAATATTCTAAGCTAGACTTTTTTTCACCAAATCATACCCATTTTAAAATAAACTCAAGAGTTTCTTTCTGACATCACCATGAGCTTCTCTCTCTCTCTCTCTCTCGCTATCTGCGTGTGGGAGATTTCCTTAAACATGTTTCCCTCTCTCAGCAAGCCATCCCATATTCTTCGTAATTTCGCTCAAATTTTCTTCCATACGCAAGCTCTTTTCATATATGTGATTTTCCTC
>NW_021394753.1:0-420 GCF_001605985.2 Dendrobium catenatum
AGTAATATTTGTTGCAAAAAAAAAAAACACAAGATTTCCACTGGCAGCAAAGATCCAGAATGATACAAAGATACCCCAACTGCAGCACAAAAAACCAGTAGTCCACACAAGAAAACTGCATAGGACTCAAGCAAATACTCATCTGGAGAGCATGAAAAACAGAAACAAAGAATAGGATGGCATTTGTTTTATTGTGTTTCTAAAATACAAGGATTGAGTTTATTTCTTTCAAACTATTTTCGAGTAAATAAAAAAATTAAATGTTACAAATAAGAATTTATTAATAACTCATGATTAAGATTATTTTATATATGATCATCTTTATGATTAATTTTAAATTATCTACAATTAAAATAAAATTTATTAGAAATTTCAAAATTTATCAGGTCCAATTCTATATAATTATATTATATAAAGTAC
>NW_021394754.1:0-204 GCF_001605985.2 Dendrobium catenatum
ATCCAACGCAAGCAAAGGCTAGTATTTTATTAGTAGATGAATAAATTAGCAAAGATACAATTTGTTCTTCAATTCGAGAGGAAGAACGTACTCTCCAAAGTCTCCGGCGAAGCCAAGAGCCCAAAACAAAACCTAGATCTCAAAGAGAAAACTCCAATTCAAGTTCCTCCCTAATTCTCTCATAACTCTCTAATTAAAGCAAAA
>NW_021394755.1:0-307 GCF_001605985.2 Dendrobium catenatum
AAATCTAAGGCAATCTAACCACAACAATGTTGTGGGCACCGAAAATTTATGCCGCGACCTTCCTTGCTTTCAGAGGAGTTTTAACAAATTAGGTTCAAGGGTAATTTTTTTTAAGGCAGATTGGGCTTGAAGATATGACACTACCAAAGATTTTGTCCTTATTTTACAATGACTTTATTAAAGCCGACGGATGAGCTAGCTAAGGCTCGACTCGATAAATGGCTCATAAGCCAAACTCGATGAGTTAACAAGCCAAGTTTCAGCTAACCCTGACTCGACTCGTTAACTCATGAGCCGGCTTGATTAA
>NW_021394756.1:0-942 GCF_001605985.2 Dendrobium catenatum
ACATTTTTACAATCTTCTGATTATCGCATGTGGATGTTTATTAAAGAAGAGTATTCTCCACCTTTTCGTGAAATTAATAGAATTAAAATAGAAGTTGCTTTTACTGAATGGACTTTCGATGAAAGATATTTAGCTCAATTGAATACAAAATGTTTGAACTATTTTTTCTGTGCTTTAAAGTCTGAGGATTACATGCGTGTCTCCACTTGCAAAACTGGTAAAGAAATTTGGATAAATTGTGTATCACTTATGAAGGAACCAATGAAGTAAAATAATTTCGTTAAAATATTCTCTTGCATGACTACGAACTTTTTCGTATGAAACCTTCTGTATCTATTTCTGACATGTATACAAGGTTTACTTAAATTGTTACTTCATTGCATGCCATAGGATGAGAACTTTTGAATTTTGAAAAAGTAAACAAAATTTTGAGATGCTTACCTTCATCGTTTGATGCTAAAATCACTGCTATAACTGAATCTAAGGATTTGAACACGTATTCGATTGACAACTTACTTGGCTCACTCATTGTTTACGAGCAAGGGGTGAATCAAAGAAATCTTGATGCAGGTGAGAAAAAGAAAGAGAAAGTGGTGGCACTGAAGCACACAAATCTGACTCCAATTCTTCCGGGTTTGAGAGCGATGAAGTTGCTTTCATCTCAAGGAAATTCAGAAACTTTCTAAGGAAGAAGCAAAAGCATCATTGGAGAAAAGGTAAGGATAACAAATATTCTAAAGGATCTTATGATGTTATTTGTTATGAATGCAGGAAGCCTTGACATGTGAAAGCCGATTGTCCTACACTTCAAGATCACTCAAGCAAAGAAAAGGAAAAGGGTGAGGAGAAATCCTAGTTCAGGAAGGACAAGAAAAAAGTTAAAAAAGCATTCTGGGCAGAATCTACATCAGATTCTTCTGAGACTGAACCTGAGGAAGAGAC
>NW_021394757.1:0-231 GCF_001605985.2 Dendrobium catenatum
ATATTCATAAAAAGTTGTCTACTTGTGAGTTTAATTTTTTTTATTTTGGCAGTAGATTAGTACTAATCAAAAGTATTTTATGTTATATTCCTATGTATATATTTAATACTTTATATCCTACTGTGAATGTTTAGAATATGTTGGAAACAATTTTCAACAAATTTTTTTGGGGTAGTAAAGAGGGGAAATCTACTTTAATTTTGGATTCTTGGGATAAAAGCTCTAGTGTCC
>NW_021394758.1:0-223 GCF_001605985.2 Dendrobium catenatum
TCATCGTCTTCGTTGAGCTCGTCTCACCATTTTCTCATGGTATCAGAGCCGCTCGCCTAACGGCCCCCCGGTTCTCTCCCAATGGGCGATACAACTCCTCCATCCGCGTCGTCCACTCCGCAAACCACTGTCCACGACAACCAGAACACGGCAGATGTTCATATTCCAGCTAATCTCAAATTTTTGCTTTCTAATGTCAAGAACGTCATCAATGTCCAGCTTC
>NW_021394759.1:0-269 GCF_001605985.2 Dendrobium catenatum
AGATTAGTTAATCCATTAGTTGAAGATTGATTGACCTGTACATGATGATGGGCTAACAGGCTTTTCTTTAAATAATATGATTGGATGTTATCCTCTACTATTTCACGTGATACAATGATTGAGAGTTATAAAGAGTTATTATTGTACCGATGGGCAAAGAGTGATAACTTTATTTATTTAGCGAATGGTTACTAATTATTGATTACTAACTATAGAAAAATATTGTGATAGCGAAGACTTCTTACTTATTTAAGTGTGCCACAAAAGTG
>NW_021394760.1:0-5903 GCF_001605985.2 Dendrobium catenatum
TAGGTGGTTTAGCTGGCTCCCCAATCCAGGCCGGGGTAAGACCAGACTTACTTTGCATTAGCTAGGTTTGGGGTACCAATTTTGAGTGCCCAATTTAGACTTAGGTTCTGAGGCTGGTTCGGGCCATAAGACCTCAATTTCTGGGAATTGAATCCCAAATGTCTAATAAAATTGACCACTCAAACTAAAAAATTCCTTTCAATCAAATATAAGCCCAACACTTAGGATAGATTGGGATGTTTCTGAAGTAAATTCAGAATCTCAAAACATCCCCTACTCCTCTTCCTTTGACTTCAGAAATAAGTGTTCAACATTGAACCAATCCCCCTTGAAATTCAAACCTTAACTTCCTTTGATATCAAACTTTGAAAATCTTAAAATAAAATTTGCACCGCTATTTTAATCGAGAGTTTTCGTAGGAAATTTTAGTTTCCTACGATGTAATTAACTACGAGGGCTTGCGCTCGTAGGAGATTTAGAAACTCAGAACTTATTTTCAAAACCAATAAACTTTTCAAAATCTCTAACTAATTATCTTTGGGAAATTTTAATTAAACGATCATTATCGTTATATTCAAAGGATCGATAATGAATGATATCCTCTTTCCATGGAGAGATATATCATTCTATTATCCTGATTTTGATTATAAAATTAGTGATCCTTTAAAGCTTTGAAATTTGAACCAATTAGTGAATGATATTATCTCCGTCTGGGATGATATGTCGTTCCTAATGTTGTGTTAGATTTCAAAATTAGAATTTAAAATCTAATCTTCCAAAAAATAATTAAATATTTTTCAAAATTATCTATATATAATTAAATATTTTTTTTAATCAAAACAAAAAAAATGGAGAGTCCGCTGGGGATAAATCTCACTCTCCATCTTTAATAGCGGTATGAATTTTATTGTATCGGTAGTTTTAACTACCTTTCTCTCCGTTGGTCCCTCTCCCATTTCTCCTTTGGGTGAGAGTGGCCAACTCAATTAAGACATGTGAAAAGAGAGGTGAGTGTAGGAAACCTTCCTCTAGGTCGGGCTTGGACATTTTGCCTCCAACTTAGTTGGTAGAGCGAAAGAGTCAAGCCTAACCCTTCTCAAATCTTTCTATAAATGTTAGAAATCAATAGCGTGCTAAGTTATATGACTTATAGAAAATTTCTTCAATATCAAAATCAAAATTCTCAATTCTTTAGTAGAATTCAAGTTCTCTCGATGTCTTAAGTGATTGCTACGTTGTATCGCTATGTATTGGATTGTAATTTTTACAATTCAATATATACGATCAAGTGTAGAATTCGTTTTGAGATTTGTTCTAAAAATTCAATCATGCCGGTAAAGTTAAGCTACGACATTTCATTTCTAGGCCACTGACTAGAATGAGAGAGTCAAGTAAATTTCTTAGAATTCTCCTAAATCCTTATGAACCTTTTGTTGAATAAAAATTCAACACCTTGAGTCCCAAAAATAAGTGGAGATGCTGCCGGATTTTTGAATTTTCAAATATATCTCTAAAAATCACTTCAAATCGATCGTCATTGTTATATGCTATCCTACGACGATCATGGTAGGTAGCATATACAACACACCCTCAAACATTTCTGGTAAAGAGTCTGCCTTTAACATTTCATCCTTTAAGTACTCTTAAAGGTTGAAAGAGTTAAGCTTCCTTACTAATCTTCCCTAAATAGTTTGCGAACCTTTTGTTGAACGAAAATTCAACACATTGAGTTCCAAAAATAAGGGGAGATCCTGCTGGATTTTCAAACTTTCAAATTCCTTCTAGAATCATTTAACTTCAATCGTCATTGCCATATGTTTTATGCAATATCCTTTTGTAGTTTAACATTGGCAATAGAAATTTAAACCCTTGATCAAACCTAGATTTTGACATTTCACTATAAGCTAGTCGATTCAGTGAAAGAGCCAAGTCAAGGTATCCAAATTTTTCTTAAATTTTTGTTAACCATTATGTTGAAAATAAAACTCAACATTTTGAGTTTCAAAAGTAAAGGAAAATCTTTCAAACCAATTTCAAATGTCGTCATGTGTCTTCCATAACATTTTGTTGTAGTTGAACACATGCAACGCAAACTCAAAACTTTCCAGTCAATTCTGGGTTTTGACATTTCACCCCCAATTCACTTGGTGGGATAAAAGAGTCGAGCCTAGTTTCTCGGATCTTCGGGTTACTTTTGTAAACTCGCACATTCGAATGAAAATCAATGTGTTGGGTTTCAAAGTTTGAAGAAGATCGGTTTAATTTCAACCTCAAATTCAAATTTGATCTTAAATCCAAATTCAACTCAAGTTTGATTTCAAGTCCAAATTCAACTTCAATTTTGGTTTTAAAGTCAAAATATGGGCTTTGACATTTTATCCCAAGTCGATTGGTGAAATGAAAGAGTCAAGCCCGATTTTTGGATTTTTTCATATTAATTTTGTGAACCTACATGACTGAGTGAAACTCAGTGCGTTGAGTTACGAAATTTGAAGAAGATCCATTCGGCTTTAATTTCAAATTCAAATTCAAATTCAATTTGAAGCCTAAATTCAATCTCAACCCAAGATTGATTTCAACTATAAATTCATCCTCAAATTTGAGTTCAAATTCAAGTTTGAATTTTGACATTTTGCCCCATGTCGATTGGTGTAGCGAAAGAGTCAAATTCAACTCGTTAATTTTATGAACCACCGTGTTCAGTGTGAACTGAACATGATTGAGTTATAAAATTTTGAATAAAATTAATCAAATCCAAAATTCAAATTCAATTTCAAATCACTAATTCAAGACACTTTCTTAATTCCAGGAAATTAGACACTTAAATGGCTGGGAAACTCATCTTCTCACTGAATAGAGATGTGTCTGTAGAAGAAATTCTTAATGGCAATTCAATTCAATATGAAATGGGATTTAAAGATCTCAAGATTTCAATTAATGGAGAAATAATCTTAGATCTGTTTGCCGGTACTCAAAAGTATGTCCCTTTTGTAAAGATTACTTTAGGATTAGGAGTTGACTCCCCCATCTCTAAAATGGAGGTTGCTGTCGCACCTTTACCCACTGTATACTCTACTCAAGAGGATAAGAATCAGAAGTCAATAACGATTGACAAAGAACCATCTCAATCTGAGATCAGGTCAAATTCTAGCACTCCTTTCGTCGGCAAAAACCAAAGGAAAAACTACCTTCGTAGAGCCAGAAAAAGGAATGTTAAGGCTAAAAAGGCCACTGAGTTGGAAGTTTTAAACCAAGTTAAGTTTGAGGTTAATCAAGAACCCATTGCTCCTTCTACATACCCTCTCCTTCCACAAAGGAGAAAGGTTGTATATACGAGAGCACGATCTTCAATACACCTGCTTGACTACTACACAAAAAGACTCAAGAAAGCTAGAATATAGCGATCACCAGCAATAGGCCATAGGCCCCAATTGAGGATTATGACCCGTCCACTCTACTAGAAGATGTTAGGACTCGTTACTACACGTGTTCCACTACATTACTTATAGAGGAGGAGGAGTAGAAACCACTCGGGGTGCCACTCTCTTAATTACTAGGCCACTAGTAATATGAGGTGGGAAATAATCTAGGATTGCATCAGATAGTGATACCGTCAAAATTTAAATTTTCAACGGGGTCCTATCACGATAAATCTTTTGATTGTAATGATGTCGCATTATTTAGGGATGTTGCATACCCTATAACAATCTCTCCCTTCAAAGGGATCGTAGGAATTCAATTCCATGTTGACAAGGGTCTTGCCACCTATACTTGCGAGCTTTAAGGAAAAGTTTCAAATTTCTCAAGTGTACTAAATTCAAATTTTCAAGATAGTTGATTCTTCTTTTTAATGAAAAATTGACCTCTACCTTAAGTCTTAAGCATGAGAGAGTTGTAGTTGACTCCATCAAATGCTTAGATGTCTCTCCCTCCCACCGCTTATGTGGGTTGAATTAACATTTGAATTAAAATTTGTCTCAAATTCAAGTTAATTCTAGAAATGAAAATTTTATCAATATTCTATCAATCTTCTATCTTAATAGGAGAATCTCGTATGTCTAAAATCTGTTCAATGATTTTCAAAAGTCAAGTCGATACACTTTTCAAAAAAAATTGAGTGTTCTTTGAGGATTATTCTTTCTTGTATAAGAGAACGAATTTTCTTCTCTAATACTTGAGATATAATCCCAACATTCAAAAAAAAAATCAATCAATTTAAGATATTTGAAGAAAGTGGAGCCTCTTCTCAAAATCAATTGAAATCAAAAGATGCATGAATGAGCTAAAATTAAAAGATGCGTGAATGCGCCAAAAATCAAGAAGTGCACGAAGTGCACCAAAAGCCAAAAGATACGCAAACTGCGTCACTAAAGAAAGAGAAGAAGAGTAAGATGGCTTCCTTCCTTTAAATCCTTAAATCACAAAAAATTGATCACCTTAAAATATTTGACTTTGAAAATCCTGAATTCAGATTCGTCAACATACATGAATTTTCTATTAGATAAAAGAACATATGCAAGAGAATTGAAAAGATTGAATTTCTCTCTTCAAGTTAGACGCTTTGAAATAAATTTTTATTCAAAATCTATACAAGGGAGACTCCAATTTAGTTTCTACGAATCTTGGTTTTGGTCAACAAAAACTAAATCCTTAAACCTTTTCAAGGTTAGTTGGAGTCAACACTACTTCTCACTGCATTTATAAATTTGTTCCCACATGTCGTTCCGACAGGGTCCAAATAGTTAGAGGAAATTTCTAATAAAATGAGCGAATCTTCTACTCCTGAAGAGAATTCAAATCCTATCCTTGAGAAATGTGTGTAAGTCCTTGCATAGAGGCATCTCTTCCTTTAAGGCATTTTCAACAAAATTACACTCTACGCTGGGTCCAAGATCAGACCTACTAGAGGAGTATTTTGTAATGCTGGGAATTGCCATTCAAATTCAAACCACGACTGAGCAGAGTGCCCGACTCCAATTTCAAGAGCTCGAGGCCTTGCAGAGCTATCTTTAAGGCTCAATAAAACTCAGAATCGTACAAAGCCTGACTGGTTGAAACTCGAGATAAGATAGAGCAACTTCGAACCTTCTAAGTAGAAGACTTGGTCTAGGTTCTTTGGATGCATATCTTAGCCTACCGAGAGATTGGTGGAGGAGTTTGAGCCAACACAAGATTATCCTTTTGTCGTAGAGACGATCTTTTAGAGAATTTCAAATATTAACTGATTAACCCTGAAGGATGCCACTCAATATTTTCGAATGTCGGGGCGGCTCTTCAGGAAGTACCATGCCAGATGAGTGTTAAAACAAAATCAAATTAAAACACATCAAACTTAAATTCACCAAAATCAAATCAATCTTCAAATTCAAACACATTCAAATTCAAAATCTTTCAAATCCAGATCTCTATCTGAAATCACAATTTCAATCAACTTCAAATCATGTCAAATCCAATCAAAATCTAAAATTAAAAAAAAAATCATTCAAATTCAAAATCAAAATCACTCCCTTCTTTTCCTTAAGGTTAGGTGTGAGTCCCCGTACTTCCTTTCCTTAGGATTAGACCTGCTAGTGGTGGAGCAAGCCCTTCGTGGCACCATCCTAGCATCCATAACTAAATTTCGGGTTAGATAGCTTTTGTCGAATCCTTAGTGATTATGGCAGACTATCTCCTTGGCTAGTCCCCCTAGTTAGATGTGAGTCCCAGTGCTTTCTAGCTAGGTTAGTCATTGAATACCCAGTACAATTCGATCCATCAGGAATAGGTGTGAGTCCCTGTGCTTCCTATCTCCTAGGATCTCGACTGACTAAAGGTGGATTTAAGCCTACTGGGCCCCACATAGTTCAGTCACTCTTTCTTTTCCGTTAGGTTAGGTGTGAGTCCCCGTGCTTCCTTTCCTTAGG
>NW_021394761.1:0-269 GCF_001605985.2 Dendrobium catenatum
ATTTCATTAAATTAATTTATATGTATTGCACTCATCTTAAAGAGAATCTAACGATTTTGAAATCATTTTAATAAAAAATTGATGATTAATTATTTTTTTTGTTAAAAAAATATATAATATACTTTTATTAACTTTCAACATATTATTTTCCTTATAAAAATTATAACCATCCCAAATAAATTCTAAATATTATTAAATAGAAATCAAGGAAAAAAAAACAAACCATGCTTTTATATTTCTAATTCTTCCCATATGTTGCTGTGAATTAG
>NW_021394762.1:0-461 GCF_001605985.2 Dendrobium catenatum
CTTACTTCTTAGAACGTTAGAGTTACTATGTGAGCCTGAAATTTTTTATTAAAATTACAAGTAGAAGAATTTTAAACGTACCCTTACGAAAAAAAACACTCCGATTCGTATCCATGCTAAAACAAAATATGGCATGTAAGGTCCTAAAAAAAATCTACTGCACAAACAATGTAAACAATCAATTTTAATAATCCAAATATAATGTCCAATGTCCAATGTTCATATTACACCCAGAATTTGTCGAAAAGTAAAGTGGCCGGGCACCACTGACAACATACCCGGATTCTAATCCTAAGAATGACGCAAGTGATTTTTGAAATGGGATATACTGTTCCTTGAATCTTCATTTCTTCATCTTCTTTCTTCAATCTTCTCGTTTTGTCTTTTCTTCTTCTATTAACTTCTCGGGTCCGTAGGGTTCTGAATATCCAAATGAAAAGAAACTCATCCCTAAGAGGGGT
>NW_021394763.1:0-280 GCF_001605985.2 Dendrobium catenatum
GTGAATTGGTATTTTAAAAAATCTTTCTTATAATCAAAGAACAAAACTTAAAACCAAAATCACCACAGAAATCAAAGTACGGAAAAATAAATGCAGAAATCAAAACAAAGAAAGATCACACCATATTTATAGTGGTTCGGTTAAATTGACCTACGTTCACTCCCCGGAGGCGCTCTTCGAGTATTTCACTACAAAGTGACTATTCTTTTACTCACATAACAAGGTGAAGAAGCACTCACTAAAACTCCTTTCCAACAACCCTGGCGAGGCAGAGAACCCA
>NW_021394764.1:0-280 GCF_001605985.2 Dendrobium catenatum
ATAACCCCCATATTTATTTCCTATTTCAATTCTTTGGATTTGGAAAGCACGTCCCAGTCACCCTTGATTGCTGCCGCCCAATCCCTTACCCGTTCCCCCTCCTCCTCCCAAATTCTCTCCCCCTTTCATCAAACCTCCTCTTGAATCCTCTGCACAGATTTTCTTCCAATTGGTTCTACTTTCTCCTTATGAGAAATCTGTAATTTTCTAAGGCGTTGGCTAGAAAAATCTGAAGACCTTATCAGATTCTGGAAGGATTTGGGGTTTTTCTTCAACACAC
>NW_021394765.1:0-207 GCF_001605985.2 Dendrobium catenatum
TACACACTATGAGCAGTTGGTGGCTCTAGTGCAGGAGGGCACAGTGGCAGAGTATAGAGAGCACTTTGAACTACTGTCAGGCAGATTGCGAGGGATTCCAGATGGTCTTTTGGAGGGGAATTTTATGAAGGGGTTGAAGCCCCACATCAGAGCAGCCATCAGGGTCGTCGCTCCACAGGGGTTAGTGAAGATCATGGAGACTGCACA
>NW_021394766.1:0-219 GCF_001605985.2 Dendrobium catenatum
CACTTGAGAGACTTAGAATTCAAGTTTTTTGCTCATATCGGCCATGACGATATTTACATCGTCCTGGACGATCTGGCTTAAAATAAAGAATCTAATAAGGGGTTCTTAATTAAGGCAGCCATCATTAGCCAATCGGCGTAGACGATACTTGTATCAAACAGGACGATAGGCTCAAAATAGAAAGAAATTACCGCCATAAATAATTAAGTTATTATGTAT
>NW_021394767.1:0-232 GCF_001605985.2 Dendrobium catenatum
TCAAAGAACTCAACACACAAGTCAAGAGGTCGTGGTTAAAAAGGAAGTGTTGGTGCTACAAAGTTTTGTGCCTTAGGGTCCTATATTGAGAACCTCTATGCACTATACCCCGTGACATCTTCCACTATAGAGTAAGTGGAAGGAGCTATTGGTATAATAAATTAGGAAGTGATTGACTGATGCATGGTACATCAAGCTATATTTTATATCTAGGACATAAGCTATAATATTC
>NW_021394768.1:0-791 GCF_001605985.2 Dendrobium catenatum
TACTAATTCTATTTTTTATAGATGCTCCATAAATTGCTAAAGCTTCCTCCATAAACTAAAAGAGTGTGGCCAAGTGTTTTTTCCTTTCTTGCTCAATATAAACTACCTGTATTGCATACTATAAATTGCTTGAGATTTTTCTTAGGATAACCATATAGGAGTCCAGGTTTAGATTTTCTTTTTCAAATGTAATGTAATTTGATATAATTCATTGAGTTGTGATAGTCTTCAAAAATCCAGCATTTCAAATATTCGGTACCCAAAGAGAATAAGAAAGGCCCCTTCTTGGGGAATTTCTTAGTCATTTGGGTACCCTTCTAGAGGACGAATCAGACGGAGCCTGAAGGAGACGATCCAAAGGGAGATGATCTAGAGAAGGATGATCCACCTAAAGATGAAGACTTGAAGATGAAATGCCTGACTTTTAAGACTTGCACTATTTAGTAGGATTAGAATTCAGGATGTTATCGGTGAAGCTTGACCACCACTACTTTTCTGCAGACACTAGGTTGTATTTATACGACACTTGCCATGGATTTTTTTTACTCTACTTTTTCAGGTTGATTTATATTGATGTGTTTATTTTCTTTTCATAATAGAAATTGCATGTTTTTCTAGGTTTCTTTTCTTGCATGTGTATGGCCTGATTTTCTCTAGGCTCTCTAGGATAAAAACTTTTTCTACTCGTAACAAAATTCTAAAATTTTAAGAATTAAATAACATAGAAACCTAACGAGCTAGGGAACTGTCGGAGTTGTAAGAGGTCATATGCATACTGATGCATTTTTCTC
>NW_021394769.1:0-318 GCF_001605985.2 Dendrobium catenatum
CCCCACTGAAGAGACGAGGCCATAGTAGAGAGAGTAATCGAACCCGGGATGAGGGTTCCCAACCGTGCTCATCCACCAACCACCCTAAGCCTCAGTGGGTACTAAAAAATTGTTGGATTTGAATTTTATATATCTGATGTGTGTATGAACTTGTCTTAATTGATCTAAACGTCTCAGAAAAATTTTAATATTGTTCTTTAATTCGGTGAAATGATTGAAGAAAAAAATTCTTTTTGTAAAATCACTAATCTAAGCAGCATACTTTTTAATTTATTGACTACCATTAAAGAAAATAAAATTCTGGAACTAAATCTTGAT
>NW_021394770.1:0-245 GCF_001605985.2 Dendrobium catenatum
TAACTTTCGGGGGAGTCAAACTTATAACTAAAAAACTAGAATTTTGCTCGACTCCTATTTGTTCATATTCTTGATCGTTGTAAGCTTCACAGATATGTCAGAGATCTAAGAGGGCAACGACATGATTCGTCTTGATGAAACAGATGTGTAAATTAAGCACTTGATGGGAAGACTTATCATGAAATTCTTCATATATATGTAATGTTTTAATCAAATTTTTATTGATCCACTAATTCTAAGTCGAT
>NW_021394771.1:0-323 GCF_001605985.2 Dendrobium catenatum
GGTTTGTACCACAATTTGAGTTACCAAATGGTTTTTAAATTTGACGAGCTTATAATTAAATCGAGCGGTTCAACGAGACAAATCCAACGAGCCCAAGATTGCTGAATTCTGACATCACTAAGACCTTCAAATGTCTGGAAAATAGTGCACGAGAAAGGGATTCAATATCAGTCGTCCATTCGACCACTCCCTATTTGCCCCTGATCTAATACCTATTTACAAGCTATGCCACTCCAGGAAATTTATAAATAGACCCCTTATTTCTCATGAGATGGGGACCAAGCAAGAAGAGGGGAAAAGAGAAGAGTAGGAGGGAAGAGACT
>NW_021394772.1:0-315 GCF_001605985.2 Dendrobium catenatum
AAGCAGTTGAAGATCATTAAGGTTCACGTATTATTTATTCATGAAGGCCTACCATTATTGGTTACTACAGCCAGGCACTAATCTTTTATATTTTTATCGTTATTGGCAAATTTTGAGCATTCATATCATTACATCTGGTCATTCAATAATAAAATTATAGTGTCCTACCATTTTATATAATCCAGCTCCTGAACTCTCATCAATTCAAAGGAGGAAATAATATGTTCTTCACCAGCTTCGTGTGTGCACTAATTCTTCTCCTTGTTGGATTGATTCATTGGAATCATAAATGGAGAAATCCGAAATGTAATAATG
>NW_021394773.1:0-400 GCF_001605985.2 Dendrobium catenatum
TCCCCATAAATTTTTTTTTATTTTAAAAATATATAAATATTTAATATTAAAAAATATGATACCATTTCGCCCTACCCTATGTTTTACTGGAATCTAAGTTTGAAATGTATTAGTACCAGTGACGGAAATAAAAAATTTATTTAGCAGGATTTATAAAATGATTCTATTATCAAGTTGTGGAGCTAAGGCTTCACTTGGGACAACTTTTTTATTGATTCTTAAAATAACTTCTTAACATAAAAATTTTAATTTTTATGCTAAAAAGTTACTTTTAAAAGAAATAAAAAACAGTCGCAAATTAAACCTAATCAAAATCGAGCAGCCAATAGATGAGCTCAATTAAACTCGGATCAATTTCAAATAAGATTCATTGAATCTGCTCAAAATCTAATTGGTGGAG
>NW_021394774.1:0-2627 GCF_001605985.2 Dendrobium catenatum
ATCAAATTCATCAAGTAGAGCCATATGATTTGAATCAGTTGTTGAGTGATCTTTAGTCAAAATTCTATGCTCTTTTTGTAGATTCAAAAATTCCAATTTCAAGTTAGCATGTATTTTCTTAAGTTTCCTATATGATGTATGAATTTTTTCAAAAACTTTAAGGACTTGATTGTAGGAAAGTTCACATACCTCTTCTTGATCAAGATGGTCATCTTCCATTAAGCACAAGTTTGTTGTCTCATCTTCTGGTACCGTCTCCGATGAATCTAATGCAGGATCCTCCCAAAATGCCTTTTAAAGTCTCTTTTTGTCTTTTCTAAACTTGGATTTCTCCTCACTCTTTTCCTTACTTGTGTGCGTCTTAAGTATAGGGAAATCAGCTTTTACGTGTCCGGGCTTCCTGCATTCATAACAAACCACATCTGACGATCCTTTACAATATTTATTATCCTTACCTTTTCTCAAATTTTAATGATGCTTATGCTTCTTCCTTAGAAAGCTTTTGAATTACCTTGTGATTAAGCAATGTCATCGCTCTCAGACCCGGAAGAATCAGAGTCAGATTTGTGGGCCTTCAGTGCCACTTTTTTCTCCTTTCTTTTTTCACCTGCATCGAGATTTCTTTGATTCACCCCTTGCTCGTAAGTAATGAGTGAGCCAAGTAAGTTATTAATCGAATAAGTGTTTAAATCCTTAGATTCAATGATTACAGTGATTTTAGCATCAAAAGATGAAGGAAAGCATCTCAAAATCTTATTTACTTTTTCATAATTTGAAAGTTATCTTCCTAAGGCATGCAAAGAAGTAACAATTTGAGTGAACCTTGTATACATATCAGAAATTGTTTCAGAAGATTTCATACGAAAACATTTGTTGTCATGCAAGAGAATATTAAAACGAGATTGTTTTACTTCATTGGTTCCTTCATAAGTAATGCACAACCTATCCCAAATATCTTTTCCAGTAGAGCAAGTAAAAACACGCATGTAATCTTCAAACTTTAAACCACAGAAAAAATAGTTCAAACACTTCGCATTCAATTGAGCTAAATCTCTTTCATCTGAAGTCCATTCATTAAAAGCAACTTTAGTTTTAATTCCATTAATTTCATGAGAAGGTGAAGAATATCCTTCTTTAATAAGCATCCACATGTGATAATCAGTTGATTGCAGAAAAGTAGACATGCGGGTTTTTCAAAAATCAAAAGGAAGGTTGTCAAACAAAGGAGGTCGTGTAATATAATATACTTCAGTTGTATTACAATTCCCAAAGTTAGCCATGGATCAAAATTCAAAAAGTTTTCAAACTCAGTTTTTATGAATCTCGCTCTGATACCACTTGAAAGTTCATTAGGGATGTTAGGCCCTATTAACCAAGAGGGGGGTGGGTGAATTGGTATTTAAAAAATTTTTTAAAACCAAGAACAAATATCACTAACCAAAGTCCCCACGGAAAAATAAGTGCGAAAAATTAAAGTGCGGAAGCAGTAAAAAGAACAAAAGGGTTTATAGTGGTTCGATCAACTTGACCTACGTCCACTTCCCGGAGGCGCCCTCCGAGTATTGCACTACCAACGTGACTCTCCTTTAGCCCCCACAGCTAGGCGGAGAAGCCCTTACAAAACACCTCCTTTTTACCACCCCCGGCAAGGTAGAGAACCCCACTCCTTTTGCTTGCTCCTAAAGCAGGCAGAGAACCTCGATCGATCGCTGAATCTTACCTCTCCCAACCCTTCCAAGGATAAGAGACTCTAGGGAAGAAGAAGTGGAACAATGCTTGGAGCAACCCTTGTGAACTCCCTCACAAGATCCCCCACACAAGATCCTCTCTCTCTCTCTCTCCCTCTCTCTCTCCTTTAGGTTTTCTCAGGTGAATATAGCAGCCAAAGATGTTAAAAAACGTTGAACAATAGCTCTTAAATAGAAGAGCTTCAAAGGAGCTCAATAAATGCAAGTTGTCGACTTTATCATCCAGGACAATAATAATATCGTCCTGTACGATCATTTCAAATCTTAGATGATCAGCCAGAACATCGCTCTGAAAATGAACTGGACGATAAAAAATTGGCTTGATCATCCCGACCGATCTCACGATCTTCCCGAACGATCAGTTCAAATAAGAGGAAAATTATCCAGAGCATCGCTCTGAATTCGAGCTGTCCGATCCTGATCGGCCAGAACATCGCCCTGAATTTGTGCTGGCCAATATTTATCATCCAGGAGCAATTAAGGGTTTTTGAATATATTGTCTTGGCTGATCCGATGATCATCCAAGATGATGTGATCTTATCAATTCATCCTTAATTGCTTCCTTGATTGCTTGATCAATTTAGGCATAATTGTGAAATATCGTCCAGGCCGATCTCATGATTGTCCAGGCCGATTTCCAAAAATACATAATACTTAAATTGATCATGGCGGCTATTTCTTTCTATTTTGAGCATATCATCCTATCCAATAAAATTGTCATCCAGGATAATCAGTTAATTATGGCTGCCTTAACTAATAAATTCTGATTAGAACTTCTATTTTGAACTTGATCGTCCAGGCCGATATAAATATCATTCTGGACGATGGGAGTAAAAATAGAAATTCTAAATCTCTTAAGTGTGTGTGTGTAGGGTTACT
>NW_021394775.1:0-306 GCF_001605985.2 Dendrobium catenatum
TCCACTGAATTTTATTGTTTCAAGCTGTTCTAATAATTTATGTTATTATTATTGTATTACTTATTCCAATAATTATGATCTAATTTCAATATTTTTTATCGAAATCATCAAAAAATTTATTGCTCGTTCATATATATATAATTAAATGGTATTAAAACTATTAAATTTATATATGCCCCTTTAGTTATTCTTTCTTTTGATGGACTGCAATTTTAAAAATAGTCGCATGTATCTCATGCTGATCGATCAGTAGAAAGAATGGAGCTATCAGTATGAAGAGAAGTGCCTATACCAATCAAATCAGAA
>NW_021394776.1:0-1074 GCF_001605985.2 Dendrobium catenatum
GATAATTCTTGGCTATATGACCCGATTGATGCCACCATAAGTAATTGTTTGTACCAGATAAGCATTCTCCTTTATGCTATCTTTCACACTTGCTACAATTGTTCACACTTGAATTGTCACTGCTGCTGGACTTTGTCTTTTTCCAATTAAATTTTCCACCTTATGAAATAAACTTGCTATGTGAACTCTGAGGGGTTTCCATAACTTCACCACTTTTTCTCTTCTAAAAATCACGTCTCCTTTGAGTATTTTGCATGTCTGCTTCTATCTTTCTAGCTCTTTCCACTAGCACTGTATAATATTCAATTCCAAGAGGAACCAGGGGTTGCCTAATTGCATCCTTCAGTCTAGCTAAGAATCAGTGGCATTTAACCTTCATAGTGTGTATTGATTGAGGAGCATATCTGGCTAATGTTGCAAATTCAGTTTCATACTATATAACTGATCTATCTTCTTGTACCAATCTCATAAACTTGTCCTGTATTTGCCTCCTCGTTGAAGGAGGTACGAACCAATCCCTGAAAACCTGAGTAAAATCATTCCACTTAATTTGCATGCCAGGTATTCCTTCAAATTTATCTTGATACTGCCCCCTTCACCATCTTTCAGCTTCTCCTTCTAGTGTAAAGGTTGCCAAATAAACTTTCCTCTCTTCTAGACAGTACATTCCTTCTAATATCTTTTCAATCCTTAGCAACCAGTTTTCAGCCTCTATTGGTCCCTCTACTCCCTTGAATAATGGTGGTCTCATATCCTGAAACAATTTCAAATATTTATCCATAATCGTTCCACCACAACTACTACTTCCCGATGATTGATTTCTTGAATCTTGAATCAGCTGAGTCACAGTTGTCATCATTTGTGCCAGTGCATCAGAATTAACATGAACATTAGGCACTGATCTTTCCACTTCCTCTACTTCATCTTCTTTAGGATCATTTTGGTTCCTGACATATAAAAATAATAATTCAATCTACATTAAATCTTCAATCATTAATAATTATCCTAATGGCTCTTTCAGTATGATTCAGATCTTAATTGGGCTCTTATACCATTTTTGTCACGACCCAGCTC
>NW_021394777.1:0-246 GCF_001605985.2 Dendrobium catenatum
ATAGACGAAAACTCGCTGAATTCGAGCTGGAAACAGCTGTTAGACATAATGCGTTGTACGAATAATCACATTCTTTAGAATGCGCTTAAACGTTAGGCGCATTCAAAGAATGCGCCATTAAGTTCGGCGCATTCTTTGAATGCGCCATTCTTTGAATGCGCCAATCAGTACCGCGCATTCATTATATGCGCTGAACAGTATAGCGTATTAGCTCTTTTTCAATATATTTTTTAAACGAGCTACTTC
>NW_021394778.1:0-269 GCF_001605985.2 Dendrobium catenatum
TAGTGTGGGCAGAGAAACCTTCGTCCTTTCACACTCTTCTAGTGTGGGCAGAGAACCCTTCGTCCTTTCACACTCTCCTAATGTGGGCAGAGAACCCCTTCATCCTTTCACACTCTCCTAGTGTGGGCAGAGAACCCTCCGTCCTTTCACACTCTCCTAGGGTGGGCAAAGAACCCTTCGTCCTTTCACACTCTCCTAGTGTGGGCAGAGAACCCTCCGTTCTTTCACACTGTTCTAGTGTGGGCAGAGAACCCTTCATCCTTTCACAC
>NW_021394779.1:0-249 GCF_001605985.2 Dendrobium catenatum
TTTCATGTTTGGAAACCGTTTGTTAATTCAAATTATGGTTTGAACCTTCCAACAACGGTTCGGGTCCTTGATTTGGACTCATTTGGGCTCAGATTGAGTCAAATTTGGTGTCATTGGGTTCATATTTATGAGATATTCAGTTCGACTGTAAGTTTATTGCAGTAGGAGTTCAGATGATCCCATATTTAATTTTTAAAGTTTCGAAGTTGATTTTTTCCTCGAGATTCATGTTCGATCAAGATAATTTTT
>NW_021394780.1:0-390 GCF_001605985.2 Dendrobium catenatum
GAAAACAAAATTATCAGTCAACGCCAAGGAGGCGCAATGATCCGCCGGCCGATTGCTATCATGAGGAATGTGTTGGAAGGGCACTTGCTTGAAGTTCAACAAAAAGGAAAGATTTGGACCCTCCGTCCGACGATGAATTTGGTCCCGTTGGTCACCAAGAGATTGCAGCCATGGCACAGCATTATAGCAGTCGCTCTCAATGATTACCCCTTCCGATTCGAGCATCCAATCCTCAACCAGGTCACCGATTGCCACCGCCGCCAACAGCTCCGCCTGCATCGGATCCCAATGCTCCACCCGGCATCCCGAAGCAAGGATGAGGCCACCCATACCATTCCGAACAACAATGCCGATACCGACCAGATTGGACCGTTGCATCGAAGCATCAAC
>NW_021394781.1:0-286 GCF_001605985.2 Dendrobium catenatum
AATTTTATTAACCTTTAAAGGCATTTTAAAACATTAAAATATTAGAAAAATAGCATATATAATTATTATTGCTTTCAAAAAGATGATTTAGGATTCATTTGGGTCGCGTTTCTTGCTACTTTTAAAAACAACTTTTTAGTATAAAAATTTCATCAATTATAATTTTTTTAACTATAAAGTTTATTTAAAAACAATAATAAAGCTGTCCTAAACGAAACCTTATATTTTAAAAATATATAACTTATTTTCATCTAATATTAATATTAGAAACTTCATTAATTTTTTA
>NW_021394782.1:0-200 GCF_001605985.2 Dendrobium catenatum
TCATCAAAACTTCATAAGTTGCAAAAATGTAAAGCATACAAATAGCAACTATCTTAACACGTAGATGACTACATTCGTAAACTGAAATATACCTGAGGGTTACTCTATTACTAGACCTCCACTGTTTGACAATATACCTTTCGATTTTTTGAAAACACGCATATCTACTTTCTTACAGTCACTTGATTATCGTATGTGGA
>NW_021394783.1:0-271 GCF_001605985.2 Dendrobium catenatum
AGACCATTGCAGCGGTCGAGTATAGATTTTTCTGGCCGAGCCTTAAGCGAGACGTTAGTAGACTGATCAGACGTTTCCACACCTACCAACTAGCTAAATAGAGAAAGCAGACACAGGCCTCTACACCCCTCTTCCCGTCCCAAACTGCCCTTGGCAAGACGTTAGTATGGACTTTGCCGTAGGACTACCCAAAACCGCTAGGAAGTACGATTCTATCTGTGTTGTAGTAGATCGCTTCTCTAAGATGGCCCACTTCCTCCCTTATGCTAAA
>NW_021394784.1:0-203 GCF_001605985.2 Dendrobium catenatum
GATAAAGAAAGTTTCTAAAGAAGTGTATATCAATCGAGATTTTAGGATCCATCAGATATATGCAGAAAGGAAGTTTTGGGAGAGTTTATCAGAGGAGAAGATTAAGTGGGGTAGAATTGGAAGAGGAAATTCATCAAGAAGGTAAGTTATGTAAAGTTAATTCCTCATATTTTTAGTATATTTATTATGTCTTTTCAATGATC
>NW_021394785.1:0-488 GCF_001605985.2 Dendrobium catenatum
GATCAGGGAGATTATTCGGATTGAAAAGTCATGATTTTTGTTATTACTCATATTTCTAATATATCTTTTTATGTATGTGCAGATGACTTCAGGTGAGGAGCCTAGTAGAGGATTGATAAAAAATATATTTAACAAGCGCACTAAGAAGAGTACAACTGGATCACCTAGGCCACTACATACTGAGGGGACCACCTCGGGTCAGCCTGCTACACAGCCTCAGCCTGCTACACAGCCTTTACCCACTCATGGAAGTGGTAGCCCGCAATTTTACTCACCAGACCCCCGATTTCCTTCACCAGATCCCGGTCAGAGTGCTCTTTTCTACCCATACTACACACCCCCACCGTATGTTGGTGCCCCTCCTACTTATCAATTTCCACCATATGCTCCACCATACTATCCCCCACCACCCATCAGCCTGCTACAGCTGGACCTTCGACAACAACTGCAGCAGAGCAGGAGACAGATGGTAGAATGTTGATAGCACT
>NW_021394786.1:0-249 GCF_001605985.2 Dendrobium catenatum
ACGATACGTGTATCGGCCCGGACGATAGGCTCAAAATAGAAAGAAATTGCGGCCATAAACAATTAAGGTATTCTGTATTTTTGGCAATCGGCCAGGTCGATCTTGGATTGGACTGGACGATATTCACAATTATGCCTTAATTAATCAGACAAATCAAGAAAGTAATTATGGATGATTGATACAATCACATCGTCCTGGATGATCGTAGGATCAGCCATGACAATCTATTCAAAAACCTTAGTTACTTCT
>NW_021394787.1:0-259 GCF_001605985.2 Dendrobium catenatum
AAAGGAGCTCATTAATTGCAAGTTGCCGACTATATCGACCAAGCCGATATGGACATCGTCCTGGCCGATCAGTACAAATCTCAGAAGATCGGCCAGAGCATCGCCCTAAATGCAAACTGGACGATTAAAAATTGGCTTGATCATCCAGGACGAACTTATGATCGTCCAGGCCGATTAGTTCAAATCAGAGGAAAATCGTCCAGAGAATCACCTTGAATTCAAGCTGGCTGATATTTATCATCCAGAAGTAACTAAGGTT
>NW_021394788.1:0-218 GCF_001605985.2 Dendrobium catenatum
TTTAAATATTGAAAGTTTCAAGTCATTTGGTGATATGTCCTAGCTCCTAGAATTTTTCTAAGTTCGTTAGATGGGTCTTTAATTATTATTCTTAGGGTGTCACTACGTTGAATGGGTTTTAAATTGAGTTTGGAACTAACCCTTGAGGTAACATAGAGGATATGAAACACACAAATAGACTCATCAAATTCCTAGATCTAGGAGAGCCTAAGCTATGT
>NW_021394789.1:0-352 GCF_001605985.2 Dendrobium catenatum
TGATTTATGCGTATTCAAACGGAAACGGAAAAAAAAAAAGCCTAATCAAACGAGGCCATATTCAGCGGTTTAAAACGTAGGGTCGGGATGATATATGGGGAGAATTACAAGCAACACTTTAATACAATAGTATAGATATAGATTTAGAGGCCTTACTAATTTTTGGTTGCTAAAAGATATCTTTAGCGATCAATTTATTTTTGTCTCTATTTTTTTGTCGCTATTGACCCATTTTCTTGTAGTGTTCTTCATGTAAAGGTTTCTAAAATAAGGAAATCTCCAGCAATTTTTCCATTCTTCCTTTTCTCTTTACATGCTAAATCTTGAGAGGAGGAACTCTATTTTTCTTCAA
>NW_021394790.1:0-284 GCF_001605985.2 Dendrobium catenatum
TGGTCTTCTCAACTATTGTTGCCCGACTACGGTGTTTCCAACCACCATCACCTACTGACTACGGTCCCTCTGACCTCTATCACCCATTGACTATAGTCCTTCCGATCATTGACGCTCACTAACTATAGTTCCTAAAACCACCGTCGCCCACCGACTACTGTCCATTTGACCAACATCGCCCGCCGACTATAGTCCTACTAACTAAATAGACATGTCAACATTCTTTTAAGAATAATTGTCGTGTAATGAGTTATATACAATATGCATTTTCTACATTAAGCTAA
>NW_021394791.1:0-1348 GCF_001605985.2 Dendrobium catenatum
TTGATTCATGTTGTTTTGATTTTATTTGTTAAAGGACAAAAGGAAAATTTTTGTTTAAGTTTAAGTAATAATGTCTTAAGATTGATTTTAAGAGTTTTATTTTGTGTTTAGTTGATTACTACCTTTGTTGCTAGCCGAGGCTGTGAGATTTATTTCATCCTCTTTGGGGCTAACTTAATAGCCTCGTAGGCCTGGGTTACCCAGTCGTAACAAATTTTGTTAAGTTGATTTAGTTTGTTGTAAATTAAAAAAAAAAGGTTAATTAAGTATTTTATACTCAATTTGAGAGGTTGAATTTAAAAGATAGATTAAGTATTTGGTGAGTTATTGAATTTTAGAGTTGTGGTTAATTCCCCTAATATGTTTCTTATGTTTCTTACTTAGTTATGTTATAACTCATTTGTATTCAATGTTAGACGTTTTCTAGACCATATATGTAATTAATTATGAGAGGGTTTGATTCAAGTTTTGGTTTCAAAGGTGTTTTATTTTAACAAGTTTTATTTTAGGTTTGCTCTCTTGATTTAGTCCACATCTTCTAAGTTTTAGGTTTGTTAAAAGCTGATTAATGGGTTGGTTAGACTTAGTTTAAGTATATGTTCAAGTTCTACATTTTAGTGTTTATGCATGTTAATTATGTTTTAATTAAAAGTTAAGTGGTTTTAGTGCATTTTAACTTAGAGTATAACCGATTTTATTGATTAGTTATTAATAGATTAAGTCTATCCTAGGAAAATGTGTCACTAAGTTTTCTTTGTTTTAATATCTCTATCATAAAAGGAACATGCATCCTAAGTCTATATTATCTTAGACTTGATCCTTAGTTTTTGTCCTTAGATGTCACTAATATTGTAGGGAATGAAATGAAATTTATTTCTAACCCTTTATACATACACACATGTGTCAACGGGTTCCGGGATCTAAAATTAAAGAAAGCAATCCTAGTTATGAATGAAGTTACTATATGGTCCTAATGGGTGGGGAAGCATGAACACAAAGGGCTCCTAAAGGCTTCTAAGTTCTAGGAAACTTACAGCACCGAGGGATACGACCCGGTGGTTTCGCCCGTAGTGCCCCCACCAGAATGAATGGGGGCGACTGATGCCCGAATCCAATTATTTATACTCCTTTGTATAGTGCTCCAAAAGATCATTCTTCTTCACTTCCCCAGAAGCACCTCATAACAAACATAGAAAAGAGTGGAATATTGGGTGAGAGCATGTTAATGTTCAATATGCAAATAGTCATAATAGAATGAAATTAAATAAAAATCAACCTTATTTGTTAGGCTTGGACACCAAATTTGTCATTTGCACTTCGAGACTTTTCAAATCTTAGAAACTCTCTA
>NW_021394792.1:0-267 GCF_001605985.2 Dendrobium catenatum
AACTGCTTAGGATAACCCTGCAGGTGGTCTAGATTTTATTTTTTCTTTCTGTGAAATGTCAAGATATGTAAATGTAAATGTGTTTGAAAAGTCAAGATATGTGAAACTGATTTTGAAAGTGGGATATTACATCCAATTCGGAATCTAAAGAAAGGAGAATATACCTTAAAGAATTATTCTCTTTTATTTGGAAAGCCAAATTAAGATGATTTTAGTATCCAAATAGAAACGAAAATACCCCTTTTTAGGGATGAGTTTCTTTTCATT
>NW_021394793.1:0-201 GCF_001605985.2 Dendrobium catenatum
AATTAACATTAATTAAATATAATTATAATTAAATAAATATTTTTATCCCTCGGCACAGTGGAATTACGGGATTTGGCCGAACGAGCGAGTGATAGGGAGAAAGTTACCTACACAGATGGCGAGCTCCCGTGGTTGTTTCCGATCAAAATGTAACTTCCGATCCAACTGGACGGGAAAGTCGACGGAGGAGCGACGTCGAAC
>NW_021394794.1:0-274 GCF_001605985.2 Dendrobium catenatum
GATTTGCGGGGCGATCAAATCCTGTTCAAATCCTACAAAAATCTTGCTCTAATCCTATTTCTCGACAGCAGTTTAGTTAATATAATGTGCAATTAGTTTAATTATAATTGATTTTAATTAATTATATTTAATTACTATCATTTAGTAATTAACTGTGATTAATTAAAATCAATCAAAATTAATTAATTACATTAATTTATAATTAATTTTGAAATAAATATAATTAGTTATGACTAATTTATTTTTAATTATAAATTAAAAAATAATTAATTTA
>NW_021394795.1:0-286 GCF_001605985.2 Dendrobium catenatum
AGGAGAAGAAGAAGAGGAGAAAAGAGGAGAAGAAAAGAGAAGGACAATTTTTCTAAAGGCCTCAGGGGCCTATTTATACTTTTTTGGAGAGAAGGGGGGAAGTTTCTAGAGTTTCTAAATTTTCAAAATTTTCTAAAATTTTTTCGGAATTTTCTAGATTTTTCTGGAATTTTTTCGGATTTTTTGGAATTTTTTCGAAATTTTGTGGGCCCCACGAATTAAAAAAAAAAATATTAAGCAACCGTCGGCCAGCAACCGCGCGCCCCTTGGGGCGCGCCTGTTCGCG
>NW_021394796.1:0-247 GCF_001605985.2 Dendrobium catenatum
TCGTATGTATAAAAGAAGTTTGGGGATCTAAAATAAAATAAAAGTAATCCTAATAAAATTGAAGTTACTACAAGGACCTAAAGGAATGGTTCATGCACACCACATCAAGGGGTCCTTAAAGGTTTTCTAAATTTAGAAATACTCACAGTCACCGAGGGCTACAACCCGGTGGTTTCGCCCGTAGAACCTCTACCCGGTTGGATAGAGGCGCTGACGTCATTAGCTCCTTGTCCTTTTGTTCACTCGA
>NW_021394797.1:0-331 GCF_001605985.2 Dendrobium catenatum
TATCTAAAGGTTTAGTACAATACTCAGAGGGTGCCTCCGGGGAGTGGACGTAGGTCAAGGTTTAACCACGAATAACTATAAATCTAGTTTGTTCTGTCCTTTATTATTTTCCATTTATTTTTATTGTGATTAATTACGTTGGTGAAATTAATAATTTATCTTTTAATTGTGAATGTAATTCACTTCCTCATTAAGTTATATAAAGATTTTTCTTTTCATTAAAGACATTTTTAAAATATCCAATTCACCCCTCTCTTGGCACATCTCAAACTTTTAATTGTGATCAATGATTTTGTAAATTAATTAATTAATTGTACTCAAATCAAATAAA
>NW_021394798.1:0-253 GCF_001605985.2 Dendrobium catenatum
TGGTCAACTCTGTTTGACTTGGTCAACCGGGTTGACCCAGGGTCCAAGCTCGAGCTCGATAGACTCGACTCGACCCACTGGACCCAATGGGGAGGGTCATAAGGTTTGGCTTGGTCAATTTGACCAAGTCAACTTTTCGGGCTCAAACCTGGGCAAAATCGAGGTCAACAGTCATGCCTATCAGGAAATCCATACAATGCAATGTCGTACACATGCAATTTCATACAATGGTCTTACTGAACAAGTACAAACA
>NW_021394799.1:0-422 GCF_001605985.2 Dendrobium catenatum
GTACATAGTGTGTATAATGCTTATATATAGCGTATATGAACTTATACATAGTGTGTATAATTCTTATTTATAGTGTGTAAAATACTTGTACATATAATGTAGAAATATCTACATAAAGTGTATAATACTTGTATATTACATGTAAAACGTGTACATAGTGTGCATAAAACTTATACATAGTATTTATAATACTTATATATAGTTTATACACATTTATACATAATATATATAATACTTATACATAGTGTGTATAAACTTTTACTTAGTGTGTTTATGATTTATAGATAGCGTGTATAAACTTCTACATAGTATGTATAATTCTTGTATAAACTTATATGTAGTGTGTATAAAATTTTTATATAGTATATATAATGCTTGTATATAATATGTATAATGCTTATATATAGCTTATATAAACTTGT
>NW_021394800.1:0-360 GCF_001605985.2 Dendrobium catenatum
TGCTCTAATTGTCTAGGTTCACCAAGTCAACCATTGACTTGGTCAACCCAAGTCATGAATCGGTCAAATTGACCTATTTAAGGCTAATTAACCCCATTTAATGCAATGAATGCCTTTTTAATGGCTATTGGATTCAAAATCACGATCAATCCCTTGGTTTTTCCCTCCTAATGACCTAGAAATGATCCTAGACATTGTTCATAGGGTTTAAAAATATAAATATGAGTTTTAGGGTTGAAGGAAGGATTTTTTCTTGCTCTCTCTCTAGGCCACCAAAAGCCTTGAGATCTTGTGTGAGAGCTCCCACAACCCTCCTCTACTATTTCCAAGTGAAACCCGACGGTGGCACCCTGTTGGCGA
>NW_021394801.1:0-231 GCF_001605985.2 Dendrobium catenatum
CCAGTCAAGCAAGGTTTCAAAATAACTTGAAAATAATTTTTAATTTAAAATAATTATCATACTAATTATTTAAATAATACTTAAAATACACAAATAATAGCATGAAACAAAAATCAATCTAAACAGCTAGAATTAGTTCATGCAAGTAATTTTAAATTAAAATTCATAATATTCTAAAGAGAACGGGGTATGGCTGTTTTGATTAAAAAAATATTTAAGTATATATAGTTT
>NW_021394802.1:0-242 GCF_001605985.2 Dendrobium catenatum
AACATAATTTATGGAATCTGCAACACTACTAACATTTTAGGTTCATCAAATCAAACAACAATTGAAACCAGCTCAAGATTGGGTTAACTAGATCTGATTCACTTTGTACTTTTTTTCCTTTTCGTGAGTTTATTGTAAAAGTTTGGCTCCTATTGTAAAGTAACCATACACACACACACCTTCAGAGAATTTTTGACTATTTTTAAGATTTTATTATTTTTGGTAACATTACCCGAGCCGAT
>NW_021394803.1:0-310 GCF_001605985.2 Dendrobium catenatum
ATTTACTAGAACACCACACCATTCATCCTTATATGATGAGACAATTACATTGTCAAGAATAAGGTCCTTCAGACTGCTCATGTTTTGCAAAATCATCGGATTAAAAACTAAAGAATGTCTAGAATTGCAGGAGAGGTTTAGCAAAGTCAATTTTCTCAATCGAGATATACTAGTAGGAACCTTTCCATAAAATCCAGAAAAAGAAAGATCAAGGCTTGAAAGATTTACAAGCCTATCCCACCCAAAGTCTCGAATGGGGATTCCATCGAAGTTATTGTAGGAAAGATTGAGAGTTTCTAAAGATGTGAGA
>NW_021394804.1:0-2894 GCF_001605985.2 Dendrobium catenatum
CGAGAGGGCAAAAGCATTTTTTTGCCTCGTTCTCCTTCGATACTCAATCAAAATTAATAAAATTTTTACCATAGAATTTATGTATGAAGAGCATTGTTGGGGGATTATTGTTGTGATTTAATATGCAATGTATCAAAAGCTATTTAGATCTAATTGTTCTAGCTAGGGTTTAAGATTTTACCAAATCCACACGGTGGATTCGGGAGTTCTTAGGCTTGTTGAACTCGTAGACTCCCCACGAACAATTTCCCTCTTAAACTCAAGCTCTGAAACAGCCTCGATCAACGGGACAAAGCTTTGGACGGGATTTGGTCTCGGGTTTGCCGGGATCTCACCGCCGCTGGCTTGGCCTCGTCGGGTGAGTGGGGAAAGGTGGGGGAGGGTTCTCTCAGGCTCTCACACGAAAAATCTCTAGCTAAGAGGGCTTGGAGATGGAGAGATTGTAAAAGTCGTCCTCTAAAACCTAAATGTTTCCCTATTTAAATGTCCTAGCCCTTGATCAAGGGCTATGATCGAATCTCAGGTAAATTAGGAGGGAATTAGGCTCTAGACCATGAAAATTTGAATTAGGGCCTTAAATGTCATGAATAAGCCTTAATTTGATTTAAATGGCTTTGATTTGACCACAAATGGCCTGGTTTGCCCAAGTCAAGGTTGATTGGATCAACCTGGGTTGACCTAGTCAACCATGTTGACCTAGGGCATGGGTCTGAGCTCAACAAACTCAGATTGACCCATTGAACTGGATAGGAGAGACCTTGAGTCTTAGTTTTGTCAAATTGACCAAGTCAACCCCTTGGACCAAGGGTTTTGACCAAAATCAAGGTCAACAACACCTTTCATAGAAAGTTGTCCGAGTGTTGGCTCAAGAAAAATGACATGAATGCATGAATCCCGTTTTGTAGCAGCAGGATTTCATTTCCCTTAAGTTAGATTGTAGTTAACCATATTTCCCTTGAGGGTAATGTGAGGGTTTAAAGATTTGGATCCTTTCTATGAACACAAGCACTCATAATTAATTACCCCTCTTATTACGTAAGAGAGAACTCTCGATTAAGGATAAGAAAATTTTAGATATTTTTAGCCATTGTGAGAAAAATGGAGGTAAACTCGGTCAAAATCCCATGGTTACTACAGAGTTTTGACACTGGTGTTAGTATTTTAGTTATTCTGAGCTTAGATTTATCAACATTCATTTAATTTATTTATGATGTATTGACTCTTCATTTATTTGTTTGCAGGTGTTCGTAGCCAGTAATTACAGTAGCCGGGGCTTGCAGTTACAGAGAATAGAGCCCACCAATAGTTATAGGACCTCGCACAGAGGAGCTTTGGAGAGCATGCTGAGGAGTTCAGTTTGAGTGTGTTGAGTTGTTTGTATTATTATTGGAGAGTTTGAGAGTTTTTGGAGAGTTATTGTTTAGAGAATTTGTACAATTTGCTCTAGAGTACTTAGCTTATTATTTTAGTACTTAGCTTTTCTTGCTTTATAGTATTTTGTTCTATCTATAATAGCTTAGATTTATTAGCATTCATTCAAGTTATTTATGATGTACTAACACTTCATTTATTTATTTGCAAGTGTTTGAAGCCAGTAATTGCAATAGCCGGGGATTGGCTTGCATTTGCAGAGGATAGAGCCCACCAGTAATAGTAAGAGCTCGTACAGGGGAGCTTTGGAGAGCATGAAGAGGAGTTCAGTTTGAGTGTATTGAGTTGTTTGTATTGTTATTAGAGAGTTTGAGAGTTTTTTGAGAGTTGTTGTTTAGAGAATTTGTACAATTTGCTCAAGAGTTCTTAGCTTATTATTTTAGTACTTAGCTTTTCTTTGCTTTTTAGTATATTTGTTCAACCTGCATACTTAAATTTATCAGCATTCATTAATGTATTGATGTATCAAGGGGTCAACACAAGTGAAATTTTCTTGTATTTTCTTGCCTTGTGTTTCATTCTTCCTCTCCTTTTATGATCTCCTCACTCCATTGTCCTTCTGATTTTGTTGGTTTCATATAGCATTGGTTGAGTCGTTTGAGCTTAAAAGGTTAAAAACTTAGTTGCTGACAAGCTCAAATATACTATGGAGAAGTAGCTCATTATGAGCTAATGGTCTATAAATTTATGAAATGGGAACTAATTTTGGTGGGTGGATTTTGCTCTTTCAACATTCCTTTTGAAATAAAAATTCTGCAGCACAATTTTCTGCTCTGAATTTCTCTCACGGCTGATGCGTGCTTTGGGGTTAATTGCCTCTCGGGTTTTTTTCTGCTTTTCGCCTTGGCATCCCCTCTGTTGACGAGCATTGAAACTCCGCCTGGCTTCTGTGCTGATTCCACGTGTATGCTGTCCCTGGCTGGGTCCGCTGGCCTGTTTTTGCTCTTGGATTTAGCAATGGCCTTTGGCTTTTCTATTTCTATCTAATAAAGTTGGAAAAATTTTGGTTGTTTATTCCTTCTTTTGCCTATATATGAGATATTTTGCAGAGATATATATATTGTTAGTATGAATGTTTTTGAAAGAACCTTGAGGGTATTCTTGATAGCTTGCGAGCTATGCCACTTCTTCTCTCCTCTTTTAGAGAAAGCTTGCGAGCTTCTCCTCTTCTTTCTCGGCTTCTAACTCTTATCGTCTTCCGAAAGTGCCATTCCATATGTGATCCTTCTTCTCAACTTGAAGCAATTTAGGGTGTATTTTGTTGGTGTCAAAGTCTGTAGCGTCCAAATTGTAAGTGTCATTTAGTCAAAAGTGTAAGCGTTTTATATATAAAGTTTGTGTTTTTATAGTATTTGTGTTCTTAATATTTATTGCTTTATCTATCAAAACGGAGATCCAACTACAGATTCCAAGATGTTTACGTATTTACATGTATATTCTCGAGTTCACGGTTAAAAAATTTG
>NW_021394805.1:0-248 GCF_001605985.2 Dendrobium catenatum
CCAAAATAGAAAAATCTATAAAAAGATGCGCAAAGCACCACTCAAATTGACAAGAGGCATAAAATGAACCCACTCAAATGCAAACTATTCTCTCTTTTTAAATCTTTTAGAACTTAGAAGTTTTTTTTGGTTCTCAAAGGCTTAATTTTGATTGTTTTGCGATTGTGACAAATTTACTTTGGTTCATTATTTTGTAAAGATATTTTTTCTCAAGCCAAGTGATGGATGGATTTTTTTTTTCATATCCA
>NW_021394806.1:0-589 GCF_001605985.2 Dendrobium catenatum
ACCTTCCTTAGCCTAGCTTATCCATGAATCCATAAAATATAGTTAGTCTAATTTGTTTCTTTTAAATCTTTTCATAAGATTTTATTATTGAACTTTGTTCTTAATATTATTTTTCTAACTTAATTATCCAATCTTAATTCATTCTAAAACTTAATTAATTTTCTCTCTTAAATATCCAATCTTAATTAATTTTTGTCCTAGAAAATTTCTTTTAACATTGCTCGATGAGAAAAGCTCCTTGAGATAGCCTCCTTTTAAAATCTTGGTAGATGATCCAATAACTGTGCTGCCATTCGAAAAAGAGATTTGTATGCTTTGATCTTGTTGATCTACAGCATGTAAGTGGAGAGACATCGATTGTATTATAATGTTAGTTATAGGATAAAGTTATAGGAGTTTTGTTCTTCTTATTGCACCAGCAAGCTTTATCAAAAATTAAGAGACTGCAAGGAAAAAATATGAAATGGAATATACAATAAGACAAATCAAGACTTGTTTCTAGCAAATGAAGCTTTTTTTTTTTTGGGACATTTAGGCCAATTAAGGCAAACTCACACAACGCATACATAAAGACTCGAACCTTGGACCT
>NW_021394807.1:0-485 GCF_001605985.2 Dendrobium catenatum
AACAACAGGTTTTAGCAATACAGCAACCCGCCAACCCCTAAGACTCAAATAACAAACATACAACATATTTGATCCAAACAACAAGTAAGCAACCCAAAACAACACAACATATCAACATACGTAGGTAATAACACAGCAGTCGTAAGTTGTAATTTGAAGAATTGATAGCTAGCAGTCATTATGAAAACTTTAAAAGCTATAAGCAAATAACATAGTAGCCGTAAGATGCTAGTTAGCAGATATTATAGAAGTCCAACATGAGGAAGCAAAGCAAGCAACCAAGTGCAAGAACTTGGGCAGACTATAACTGAAAGTCTTATAACTTGATAAAATGTTAGCTGATGGTAATGTTAAAAAAGAAAACAAATCACCTGACTACCGAGTTCTTTAACAAACAAAATATTAAATATTTTGCATATGATTTGGTTGTATTATGCAACCATAAGAGGCTACAAAATGGCAGCTTCTATAAGATTAGTTAGTTT
>NW_021394808.1:0-459 GCF_001605985.2 Dendrobium catenatum
CAGCAGTAGCTTCGTCAATTTTCAGAGGCTTACCAAACAATCCGCCAAGCCCAAACAAAATACGAGGTGAAAAGAAATGAGGGTGCAACCGAGGAAAACAAATCCAGATTGGAATAACAGGTGATTCAACAGCAATATCAAGAGTTGGCGACCACTTCGTCAATTTCATATAGCAATTAAACACTAGATAAGAGCGGTGATAGAACACCCTACAGTAGTCAAGATCAATGGCAAGCTTTATCAGGATATGAGAAGAATCCAAAACCGTGACAGAGAACTCACTTTTCAACTTCAAATTGAAAAAAAAAAAAAATTGCGGATAGAATCAAGAGGAGGTCTTTTACAAGGAAAGAAACCAACTAGGGAAAACTGAAAAGGGGCAGCGAGCTCTTTGATTTCTTGGTCGGAAATCCATAAAGACGGTAATCCACAAAAGGTAGAAGCACACAAATCCGGAAA
>NW_021394809.1:0-264 GCF_001605985.2 Dendrobium catenatum
TGGAAGTTTGAGCTCTAAGAAATTCCTTAACTCCATCATAAGACCCTGGGAATTGGCGTTGCACTGGTTGAAGGCGTCAAGTGTAGAGGAGAAGAGATGGAGAGTACTATAAGGTGTGGAGGAGGCTTGAGATGGGAGGATTTTAGGAATTGTAGTGTGAGAGCTCTCGAATTCCCCTCCATAACTTGTACGCATGAGCTTTCTTTTTGTTTTAACGAGGGGTCTTGCATTTTGCCAAACAAGCAACGTCCAAGGTGAGAATTA
>NW_021394810.1:0-262 GCF_001605985.2 Dendrobium catenatum
ATTTTCTCTCATTCTTTTCATATAAACATCACTTTTTCATTTTACATAATTGTTTTTTTTTATGTAATCTACTCCAAATCATTCTTTACATCAAAAATAGAAGCAAATTCTACTTGCTAACAAGATCACAAAAAGACTCAATTTTGATCTAACATTATTAATATCCTTTTTTCAAAAAAAAAAATAAAAAAAGGTAAGCAAATAATTAAATAAAAAATCTACTCAATATTACATAATAATTTTTCCAATAAATATTTAAAAT
>NW_021394811.1:0-310 GCF_001605985.2 Dendrobium catenatum
GACCCGGTGGTTCTGCCCGTAGCACCTCTACTCGGTTGGATAGAGGCGGCTGACGCCTTTAGCTCCTTGTACTTTTGTTCCCTCGACCGGTACCATTCATCGTAGTTCATGCCAATAAAGAAAAGAAAAGAGGTATTAGAAGCCCTTTTAATAAATAATAATATAATAATTGAAATTTACTGAAAATAAAAGACGTACCTTTCTTCGGGCTTGAACACTGGCTTTGTTGATTTCACTTTTTGTAACTTTTACTTTGTGAGCATATTGTATACCTTTCCAATATTTACTTCTACTCTTCTAAACTTATATA
>NW_021394812.1:0-260 GCF_001605985.2 Dendrobium catenatum
TTTAGCTCATAACATAAAGATGTTTAGTACAAAATGTATAGTACAACCACAAAAATATAACCAAAAAACCATTTAGTAGAACATGAAAGTTCAACTACTCAATAGAGGGAATGATAGAATTAGATTCAGATGTTGGTCTTTGGCCTTCAATATCATCATCATTGAATATCATTGCTTCTAACTCTGGTTCATCTAAAGAAAGATTTGCTTCCCAATCAATGTTTTTAGTCAGGTCAACATGAAATGGGTTCTTTATCAAG
>NW_021394813.1:0-496 GCF_001605985.2 Dendrobium catenatum
GCCTTTGATACTTTCAGTACATTAAGAACAAGGCTTCGTGTAATTGATTTGAATGTTTAAATAAAAATGTTTTTGCAACATTGATATTTATGTTTTCGTAGTTTATATTTTTATGATTTTTATTTTTGTGATTTTTTTTTGTGTTTTGAGTGATTTTTTTTTAGTCTGTGCATTTGTCATATTGTATTATGATTTGTGTTTTGTTTGATTTTCTTTAAAAAAATTCAAAAAATCCAAAAATGTGGAAATCGTTCGGGACGAAATTTTTCGTACGGAACGATGTGTGTAAAATTCAGTTTGCGTGATATGAAACTTCTTGAGAGCAGTTTTTAATGTAGTTTGTCTGTACGATCTGAATGATCGTCCAGGACAAATTTTTTTCTCTCTCAAACGTCGGGACGCAAATTGATGCTCAACTTCTGCAGCAGCAACAAGACATTGGTAGTATAAGAAATGAAGTTCTTGAAATCAATACCAATGTTATGTTGATGACTTC
>NW_021394814.1:0-1669 GCF_001605985.2 Dendrobium catenatum
ATTCGCTTCCTATAGTGCCCATACCCTATAGTACGACAGTTCGGCGTTGTTTCTGAACAGGCCGTAGTCACCCATTCCCTGCGTGCACGTTTCCTGTTCAAATCTCGCGACTGACTACTCTCGGCCTCTTTGTTAAAAAGAAAACGAAGTGAATTTCATTTTTTTTCTTTTTCACACACGAACAAGCTCCTCCGGCCGGGTAGGCCATGTACCCGCTTACGAAAAATGATCTATACATGCTTTTCTCTAGCGTGGTGGGAAGGGAACCCGGTGCGACGCTTACGACGAGACGAGTAGGCCCTATACACTCTTTTGTAGCGTGGCGGGGACACTTCTAAGTACCCGTATTCGCCTCAATTCCTACCGGGAAAGCTATTGCGTATTTTAAACAGGTACCCCGAAGACCTATACATGCCTTTCTCTGGCGTGGTGGGATTGAAGATTTAAGGCCGCGGTGTCATCCAATACATACTGTTCACGCTTTTATCTAGCGTGGTAGGAAAGTCCAAACTCATAAATTTCCCCTAAACTGGAGAGATGTCGGGAGGTTGTCGAAAATTCTGGTGAACAGAGACCTAAAACTGAACCACAATGGACTTGAATTTGAACCATGTGTAAAAGAATTAAACTTAAATATGACGCAGGGGACTTAACATTGAACAAACGACGACAAACTGAACTTGAATTTGAACATATATAGGAAACCAGACATTAAATCAATGAATACATAATCGTACTGAAAATATAAACATTAAATAGCAATTTTGATTATGCAAATGAATATCGATGATTAAGCAAGGGACTTGTGGATTTCAACATTACATGATTATAATTGATTCATATATCTACCCTAATCGTGTATGTGGATGATTTAAAGTGATGGCAACAATTGCAGTGGTCCACTCATGAACGAAGGTAAGATGAATGCAATGTACATCGTGATGTGTTCATGAACAGAATGTGGAAGAGGTGCAACAAATATAGCACCTATATTCAATCAAGCACATCAAAGCCTGCAAGCGATGACGAATGTCATGCAAGAGATATAACATGTCTACAAGCAAAGTAAGGTGGTTGCGAAGAAGACACTCCCCTTTGCTATCAGTGCCATTTAACTGCATGTGAACACACATATTTTCCCACAAGCGATGATAAAAGACATGCTGCGAACGTGATGAGTTCCCTATATATATAGTTAATAGAAAAGTAATGCATGCAACACACTACTTGCAAGTGGACGACAACATACTTAAGATACATGAGCTCCTATGAATCGTTATAGGATATCTCCCACGCATAGAATATCCAGCCTACGAGCAAAAAGAGAGATTTGAGGTGGCCATAAGAAGCATGCAATGGAATGTATAATGTCCCTTCGATCAATGACAACCAATTCGTAGATGAATGTAAAGGGCAGCTGCGAACAACTGTAGAAGCTTCGTCGTGCATGCAACATCTAGCCTACAAGTAGGAGGTGAAGCTTGTAGTGACTATAAAGAACATGAGATGAATATTATGATGTCCCTCCGATCAGCAATGGCCAGCTTGTAAATGAATGCAGTAGTTATCTACGGGTATTGAAAGACTGCACATAATGAACACGAAGGACATGCGGTCAATATGATAGCGCCTTGCAGGCGGTATCAAAATACAAGAAAGCATGCTCAAT
>NW_021394815.1:0-821 GCF_001605985.2 Dendrobium catenatum
TTTCGAGCATGATAAACTATCAGGTGACACATTCCCTTATTCCCAAGAGTATTTTACTTAATATTGACAAAATCTGTAGAAGTTTCTTGTGGCATAAAGAAAACGGGAAGCAAGGGGCACATTATATTGCTTGGGATACTCTATGTCTTCCTACAGATTTAGGGGGATTTGGCATTCATGGAGCTGCAGTAAGTCACGGAACTTTAAGAAGTAGAATGGCTTGGATGTTCCTGCAGAATAAGGATTCTCTCCTTCACAAATTTCTTTTGAAAAAATTTGAAAAAATTAGATGGGAAGATAAAGTTAAGAGAGGGGCTTCTACAGCTTGGAAATTAATTAAAGATGGAATTGAGCATCTGAAACCTATTGTTAGATGGCAGATTAACAATGGGGAAATTATCAATATAAATTCTGATATTTGGATTCTGGATAGAAGCATAAATAGATGGCCAGCACTTTGTAATACATTGGATACTGAGGATAAGAAAGTTTCTGATCTTATGAATGAAGATGGAAGCTGGAATTCAGAAATTTTATCTGAATTATTCAGAAGGTATGGTAAAGCTGATACGGAAAATGAAGAATGGTCCTAATAATATGGAAGATGAAGTTGAACTTATTCAAACAAATACAGGGAAAATGATTTCTGCTTTAAGCAATGAGGCAATCTGGTTTCAGAAAAATTGTAAGTTTACTAAACACATTTGGTTGAAGAAGTTGAAACTGGATCAGAGAATCTACTTGTTCTGGTGGAGAACTTCGAACGGAGCCTTACCTACAATGCAGTGGCTTTGCCATAGAAAGTTATATGTTTCCTTAAG
>NW_021394816.1:0-311 GCF_001605985.2 Dendrobium catenatum
TGAAATTAATAGTGTTAAAACTAAAATTTCTTTTACTAAATGGACTTTCGATGAACGTGATTTAGCTCAATTGAATGCAAAAATGTTTGAACAGCTTTTTCTGTGCTTTAAAATCTGAGGATTACATGCGTGTCTCCACCTGCAAAACTGGTAAAAAGATTTGGGATAAATTGTGCATCACCTATGAAGGTTCTAATAAGGTTAAACAATCCCGTTTGAACATTTTATTACATGACTACGAACTTTTTCGTATGAAACCTCATGAATCGATTTATGACATGTATATAAGATTTACTCAGATAGTTACTTCA
>NW_021394817.1:0-1059 GCF_001605985.2 Dendrobium catenatum
AGATTAGGATGAAGACTGAAGACATTCAGAAGACAGCCTTCAGGACACATGAAGGTCATTATGAGTTTTTAGTGATGCCATTCGGGCTCACTAATGCTCCCTCCACCTTCCAAGCCCTAATGAATCAGATCTTCCAGCCATACTTGAGGAGGTTTGTTTTAGTCTTTTTTGATGACATATTGGTGTATAGCAAATCTCTGCAGGACCATATCACCCATCTTGGCGTGGTACTCAAGACATTATTGGAGCATCAGCTATATGCCAATCAGAAGAAATGTTCTTTCGCTTAGCAGGTGGAGTATCTGGGACACATCATTTCAGAGAGTGGAGTGGCAGCTGACCCCACCAAAATAGAGGCCATGGTGAATTGGCCTACACCAAAATCCCTTAAAGGACTAAGGGGGTTTTTGGGACTGACTGGTTACTACAGGAGGTTCATAAAGGGCTATGGTTCCATAACAGGTCCTTTGACTGATCAGTTAAAAAAAGACAACTTTCAGTGGGGAGAGAAAGCAGAGGAGGCCATGAAGACTCTGAAGGAAGCCATGACTAGTGCTCTGGTTTTGGCACTTCCTGATTTCACCCAGCAGTTTGTGGTTGAGACTGACGCTTCAGGAGTGGGTTTGGGAGCGGTACTCATGCAGAATCATAGGCCGATTGCCTTCTTTAGCCGGATCTTATCAGCTAGGGCACGGCTGAAATCAGTTTATGAGCGGGAACTGATGGCTATTGTGTTGGCTATTTAAAAATGGCGGCCTTATCTGTTGGGACAACGATTCATAGTTCATACTGATCAGCGGAGTCTCAAGTACTTACTAGAGCAAAGATTAGTGGCAGAAGAACATCAGAAGTGGTTAGCCAAACTATTAGGGTATGAGTTTGAGATTCAGTATAAGCCAGGGGTTCAAAATAAGGCGGTAGATGCTCTTTTCCGAGTGGAGTACTCACAGCTTATGGCACTATTTGTACCACAATTGGTAGACTGGGATGAATTGGTGAAGGAAAATCAACATGCAGAGGAACTAGGGAGAATTCGGGCGGCTATCCAGAAGGGAGGAG
>NW_021394818.1:0-270 GCF_001605985.2 Dendrobium catenatum
TAAATATTATTTTAATGGATACATTTTTTCCATATTGGACACGTATCCGAGCCGTATTGGCATGTATCGATACAACACACCTACATAAATAGTTGTATCGGTGCATTATAGATTAGAAATTTAAGATTTATATTATCAATCGCAAAATTGAAAAAAAATGCTTGAAAGATGAGGTCTTATAATATAGAATCAGGTTCAAAACTTAAAAATTATATAAGTATTATAATGCAATAACTTGGACTTTGTTTAGCAAAATGGGCTTTTTTAAAA
>NW_021394819.1:0-616 GCF_001605985.2 Dendrobium catenatum
CTCCCTCACAAGATCCTCTCTCTCTCTCCCTCTCTCTTTCTCTCCTCAAGGTCTTCCCAGGTCAAGGCAGTAGCAAAAGATTGATCAAAACGTTGAACAAGAGCTCTTAAATAAAAGAGCTTCAAAGGAGCTCATTAATTGCAAGTTGCCGACAATATCGTCCTGCACGATATGGACATCGTTCTGGCCGATCAGTACAAATCTTAGAAGATCGGCCAAAGCATCGCCCTGAATGCAAGCTGGATGATTTAAAATTGGCTTGATCGTCCAGGATGATTGCACGACCGTCCAGGCCGATCAGTACAAATTAGAGGAAAATTGTCCAGAGCATCGCCCTGAATTTAAGCTGGCCGATATTTATCGTCCAGGAGTAACTAAGTTTTTTAACAGATTGGCCCGGCCGGTCCTGAGATCTTCTAGGCCTATATGATCGTATCAATCATCCTTAATTACTTCTTTGATTTGTCTGATCAATTAAGGCATAATTATTAAATATCGTCCAGGCCGATCCAATATCATCCTGGTCGATTACCAAAAATACAGAATACCTTAATTATTTATGGCAAAAATTTCTTTCTGTTTTGAGCTTATCGTCCTGGCCGATACACGTATCATC
>NW_021394820.1:0-339 GCF_001605985.2 Dendrobium catenatum
TTACAACCATAGAGTGAGTTAACAACTTAGTAGGTTATCAGAACCTATAACTGAAATCAATGTAATGCACTATAAATAATATAAATATAATCATTTAATCACTATCAATATAAATATATAACTGCAAAAGAAAATAACAATCAATAAAATAGTAACAGATCATATGATCAATAAACGTTAGTATAATTATATATCTTAAAAGCAGTGATCAGTAACCAAGTAAATATTGATCAATAATTTCTATCAATCATATACCGAGCTATTTTAAAATTATTTATATAGCATCTTATTATATTAGTACACCTATCATTATCATATGCATGTCGTACATTATCTATA
>NW_021394821.1:0-377 GCF_001605985.2 Dendrobium catenatum
TTTAGACTGAGAAGATTTAGGAGCGCAATCAGAATGGGGGTTCTCAGAGAGATTCAAATCCTCAGAAGAGGATGAAGCGCGCTGGGAAATATGGATAAGAAAAGAGTGATATGAGGTGTTGGGGGAACGGGGAGGAGAAGCAGTAGTGGTAGGGGGGAATTGAAGGGCATTGCTAGAATTGGTCTGGGAAGGTGGAGGACCCACCAGTTGGGGAGCTAAGACTGTGTGCTCCGATTCTGATTCCACTGGTAAGGCAGAGAATTGGTTGCTGGTGGAGATAGCAAGGGATTTGGGAGAGATATGTGGGGTATCATCTATAGCGTCAGAGGAAGGTGAATTTAGATTTGGCAGAGAAGGGCCCGGTAAAGAGGTGGATG
>NW_021394822.1:0-258 GCF_001605985.2 Dendrobium catenatum
TCCCCATCGTCTATAACCGAGAGCTCCCGTCGCCTCTCCTAAGCCCTGGCCACCGACCACCCCCTCTCTACCTCACGCGACCCTCCACGACACTTCCTCTTGTCCGATCGGAAGCAACAACTGAAAGCCCGCTTGCTGTGAAGGTAAAATTCTCCCTTTCAGGCGCTACTTCGGCCAAATCGCGTGAACCAGTGCCGAACAGCCCCTTTTTGGGCATTTTTGTTATTTACTTTTTTTTTTAATTATTATTATAATTAT
>NW_021394823.1:0-497 GCF_001605985.2 Dendrobium catenatum
TGAACCAAAGTCTATTCATACCAATCACATTATCATTAGGGTGAAGAGGAACAGCCCAATTACAACTAATAATGTTTTCAAGTCTGTCATCCAACAACCACATATTCTGAAACCGAAAAGGTTGAGAAACAGCATTACTATTAGTAGAAACATTAAGCAGTAACGGTGAATGATTAGATAAAGTCCTAGATAAATGCTCAATATGAGTGTTATGGAAAATGGAAATCCACCGGTCATTGAAAAGAATCCTATCCAATCTTTGCCACATGGTTCCCCCATTCCAAGTAAAGTTATTACCCAAAAAACCAATGTCATGAAGATTACAATTTAAAATCATGTCGTTGAAATCCTCCATGGCTAACAAATGAGGAGAATTGCCACCAATCCTCTCGGAACTATTGGTAATACAGTTAAAATCTCCTCCAACCAACCAAGGAGCATTAATAGTAGAGCAGAAATTATGAAGCAATTCCCACAGAGTTTTTCTACCAGCTCTA
>NW_021394824.1:0-211 GCF_001605985.2 Dendrobium catenatum
TCTTCACTCGACTGAACCCCATGATCCGACCTTCTCCCTACAAATCCACTCACATCCGATCCTTAACAGCCTATCCCTCACTTAACCAAGAGCCTACACTCAGCCATAAACCCCAAATCCAACTCAACCTAGGTAACCTCTCTCTCTTTCTCTCTCTAATCTTTTGATCATTAATATTAATGGTTTATTAATATTAATAATTATTATTATA
>NW_021394825.1:0-295 GCF_001605985.2 Dendrobium catenatum
AGTCCAAACTAGATTTAGGGTTCGAGGCTACTACACTTGGTCTCGTAGTATGCATAAAATGGTAGGTAGGTTCCTTCTTTTCAGGGACTCTAAATCCTACTTATATGTGTCACAGGATGACGCCACCTCCATCCTTCTCTCATGCATGTGATCGAATGCCTGACCTTGATTTTTCTCCAGTTTTTGTTTAGTACCCTAGAGCCTCCAAATGCTAGTTTGAGCCACGCATGTTAATTCAGCCTCTTCGGACCTTTCTTTCCTTTGAGTAGGATTTCCTAGTCTACCCCTTCGTGTC
>NW_021394826.1:0-277 GCF_001605985.2 Dendrobium catenatum
ATCAAATTGTAATCATGAAAAATTAATTCATCCTTTGTTATTCAACTATTATAACTTATCTTTATAATTTTGGAAAGGCAATTGCCTCAGTTCCTATTGCCTCAGGTCAAGGTGCTCATGTAAGCAATAAATTAGAAATGACACAAGCTTGATAGGTTTGAGAAGTAAAATTGCTCTGCCTTGCCTTACTTGAGAGTGAACCCAGTTTAACAACATTAATTTTATTAGTTGGTATAAAAATCTCAATTGAAATTAATGGGTCACCATGCATGGTAGG
>NW_021394827.1:0-346 GCF_001605985.2 Dendrobium catenatum
TTGATATTAAATTATAATATACTAATATTAAATATGTAATTAATTAAGTTCAAATGAATCAAATTTTATTTAAATAATATGCAAATGATCATCAAGCTTAATATCAAGTATTTAATAAGTTTCTTATTGATAAAAAAAGCTTGTTCCTGAACAATAATAAATTGGTTTGACTATATTCAAATTTGATTCATCTTCGACTTCTTAAAAGCATTTAAATTTATTTAAAAAAAAAAACTTGAACGAACCTAAACGAGTATTAATGGAGTTGAGCTCAAGCTTTTCATCAGAGTTTATTGTTTCACTTGTAGCTCTAGGAAAACGCCAATCTAATCCAGTTTTTAAAACC
>NW_021394828.1:0-1878 GCF_001605985.2 Dendrobium catenatum
AAGACCTTTTCTATCTCATTAATAAATTTTTTCTAGCCTGAGGTTCTACATCTCCTTTAAATAATGGAGGCTTCAGCTTTTGAAATGTATGCAAATACTTGTCTATCTCATCTTCTTAGCTCCCAGCTGAATTACTATGTGCATCTCTTTTTACCTAAGCTATAATTGTAATCAACTGCATCATACTTTTTTATGGCACTAGAGTTGTACTATATTCCTCATTTGGTATATTTGACTTTGAATGATCCATTTAATTTTTCACCTACATAGTTTAGTATAATCTAAAAAATATACATATGAAACTATGTATGCAAAATAATGCCACTGAAACCACCCATTGTACCCAACTCTAAAATCAAATTTTACAACTGTGGTAATAATCAAATTTTCTAACAACTATGCTCTGATACCAATTGTGATGCCTCAAAATCTAAATTGGAAGAATTATTCATTTATCCTTAAAATAATCAACAACAAGAGCTATCTAATGTTAAATAAATAATAAATAGTATAATATACTCTATAATTTTAAACATTAATGTACATATTTATATTCAATCTCAAAAGTCATATACACTACTTAGGATTTACATAATCTTTACATATCTATCATGTCATGAGTACAAAAGAATAACTAAAGTAAAAAAAAATAGAAACTGAAGAATGTTAAGATAGTTGCTATTTGCATGTTTTACACTTTTGCAACTTGTATAGTTTTGATGATTCCAAACATTATTGTTCAAATGTGTAGTTATCTCCTAAAATTTTTAGAAGATTTGTATTTGCTCTTGTGTGTACTAACATTTCAGGAAAATCGAACTCCAGACTACGAAGACTTCAAATCAAAATTCAGAATGAGATACTTTGTGAATTTGAAGCTTTTATATTTCTTTGAAATAAACTTAAAAGGGAGAGATTGTAATTGAGTGAATAAAAACAGGCACACGCACATAAGGAGATCATATAAAATTTATACTGATCGTACGGGACGATATCAGTTCGTACGGGACGATCAGACAGTTATCTCCTTAAGATCACATGGAACGAATAGGAACTGGCCAGAAAAATTTTCTAAGTCCTATTCGTCTAGGACGAAATTAAAAATCGTTCGGGACGATTTGTTCTCTGCAAAATTTTTGTCCAGACGAAATTAAATTATCGTACATGACAAGTTTCTCACTGTAAGATTTTCTTCCATACAAAATTAAATATCATCCAGGACGATCTGGTCTCTGTAAGATTTTCGTCCAGACAAAATTAAATTATCATACATAACGAGTTACTCACTGTAAGATTTTTGTCCAGACAAAATTAAATATCGTCCAGGACGATCTGGTCTCTGTAAGATTTTCATCCAGAAGAAATTAAATTATCGTACAGGACGAGTTGCTCTCTGTAAGATTTTTGTCCAGACGAAATTAAATATTGTCCAGGACGATCGGGTCTCTGTAAAAATTTTGTCCGGACGAACCCATTTTCGTCCAGACGATACAACCAACTTAGGATGGTTTTTTCTGCAGTTTTTGGAACCGACCTTTTAATAACTGTTCGTACCGGACGAACTTGGTTCGTACGGGACGATCAGCTTGTACGAAAACATTTTCGTACACATATACAAAGAGGTTCGTTTCAAGGCTTTTAAGTAATATCATCTAGGACGATCCACGATCGTACGGGATGATCCACGATCGTACGGGACGATCCGCAGAGTACATAATTGAAAATTTGTAGTTTTTTGGGCGATTTTTCTTGTCTTTTGTATATATAGTCCAAATTAGCCTGCCACCCAATATTTTTGTCATTTGATCTTCGTGCATTTTGAGAGAATAGCCAAGGAGAGATTGTAAGAGTGCATTCAAAGGAGGATTCCTACCACTG
>NW_021394829.1:0-277 GCF_001605985.2 Dendrobium catenatum
TTAAAAATTTGGATGTTTATGGGAATTTGAGAATTTTGGGAGGCCTTTTTAAATATAGAAGTATCCTCCTGTTGAGATATTCTTCCAACACAGGTAATGTTGGGGTATGCAGGTTATTTCATTTTTGTTGATCGAACCCTGTTGACTATGTCTACTTGATGAAAAAGGATTGATTTCAAATCTAAATTCATTTCATAGCCCGTACATCATCCTCAGACATCACGTGTGTATTTACAATACGCTCGTTAGTGCTCATATGGGTATGTGCTGTTAAATG
>NW_021394830.1:0-380 GCF_001605985.2 Dendrobium catenatum
CAAAATTCCATCATGTTTTGGTAAATGATGCAGATCATTTTGATATGTTAGTTGGAAGTTTTGACTATCAATTAATAAGTTTTTGGTTCGAGTCTTACATATATGATATATGTGTGAGTTTGTCTTAATTGACCTAAATGTCCTAAGAAAAAGAGATTCAATGAAAATGAACAAGTCCTTGAAAAAATTAAATTCCGATTATCCGAGGGACATTAATTCTTTCGTATTTAGAATTGTATGAAAGGAGAAAAAAAACATTTAATATTAGGTTATTATGATAAAATATTAAACTGTTAGTTAGTAGTTTCAAATTTTTTGAATTTAAAATTATTAAATTTAAGTAATATATTAATAAACAATTAAATTTTTTATTATATTAT
>NW_021394831.1:0-580 GCF_001605985.2 Dendrobium catenatum
GACATGTTCCAGAAGTGCTTTTCCTATCCACTCTACACCTGCAAAGTCAGAATCTGAGTAACCAATAATTTCAAATGAATAGCTAAACTTAAGATACCAAATTCCTATGTTCTGAGTTCCTGGTAAGTATCATAATATCATTTTCACTGATGTCAAATGTGATTCTTTTGGATCTGATTGAAATCTATCACATAAGCAAACACTGAAAATAATATCTGGTCGGCTAGCAGTCAAGTAAATTAAAGATCCAATAATCCCTCTATATTTCTTTTGATCAACAGATTTTCCCTTAAGGTCATTATCCAATTGAACTGAGGAACTCATTGGTGTACTAACAGGTTTAGCATTGTCCATTTCGTATTTTTTGAGGATGTACTTAATATATTTAGTTTGACTAAGAAATATACCTTCCTCAAGTTTCTTAATGCTAAATCCTAGAAAGTAATTTAAATCTCCCATTAGACTCATTTCAAAATCACTACTCATTGTTTTAGAAAAATCATCACAAAGATTTTTATTTGAAGATCCAAAAATGATATCATATACATAAATTTGAATAATGAGTATATCTTTTTCAAAT
>NW_021394832.1:0-261 GCF_001605985.2 Dendrobium catenatum
TTATCCCATATGTATATATAAGTGAATATAAATTCGTTGATGAAATTTCTAACATAAATTAGGGGGAGGACTTGGCTACTATGGTTTCTTCTGTTGCTATAACTCTTATTAGCGAAGTAAATGTTAAACATATAATTGTGCCTAATTAACGTGAATTTATTTTGGGCATATTGCCATTTAATATTTCAAATAAAAATGTTGCTCATTTTGAAGATCTCTCTAATCATCCCCTTTAAACCTTCTTTCTATAAAGGTTTTATG
>NW_021394833.1:0-260 GCF_001605985.2 Dendrobium catenatum
GAAATGAGTAGAGTAATTCCAAACTTAAAATAATTATGAGACAGCATACTAAATTTGAATATGAATACATGATATATATACAATTATTTTTCATATAGTCTAAAATGTATTTTGATATAATACATAAATACTAATGAATACAGTTGATAAATTTAATTTCTATGATAATTATATAATATGTGTGTATGATGATTATTATTATAATAAATATGATTTAAAAAGTGTTTAAAAATAAGAAAGGCTAAAATAAAATAACTGAT
>NW_021394834.1:0-242 GCF_001605985.2 Dendrobium catenatum
CATGCGTTGTTCCTGCACTTTTAACTCCCAAAAAGGATGGCTCGTGGCGGATGTGTGTTGATAGCCGCGCTATCAACAAGATTACCGTCAAGTATAGGTTTCTCATTCCCCGATTAGATGACATGTTGGACATGATGACTGGAGCAACCCTCTTTTCCAAGATAGATCTTAAGAGTGGGTACCATCAAATTAGAATCCGTCCAGAGGATGAGTGGAAGACGACATTCAAAACTAAAGATGGA
>NW_021394835.1:0-301 GCF_001605985.2 Dendrobium catenatum
TGGTAGCTTTATGGCCGCAAGACTGTTGTTATTCTCTTGCTGGAATTGGTGGAAACCAAGCTGTCCTTCTTGGACAGCAGTTGGAAAAGAACTCCTGCTGGTCAGGAGGCTAGGGGAAGATGCTGGAGTTCCTGGACAGCACACTTCAACGTCCGGAAATCCTCGGCAGCAGTTGGAGCCTTCTCCAAACATCTGGACAGCAAGGAGGGCAGTTAGAATTCCTGGACAGCACCTGTACGGGGAGTAAACAGCTGCTAGGGTCCTGTCTGGATAGTATTATTGCTGAGTTTGGGAGTCCGGG
>NW_021394836.1:0-256 GCF_001605985.2 Dendrobium catenatum
TTATGTAATCTTATCCTTACATGAGCTATAATTAATCAAAAGTATTTATACACAGATACACGTTTATGGGTCATTCTTTCATATGTATGAGCATAAATGTATGCTTAGAATTACTTTTGTCAATGAAGCTTGAAAGTCGTTTGTGGTAGTGCTCATTAAATAGAGGTACATGTATAGACAAGTATGTGTTGACCCATGTTGCTTGGAAAAGGTTTTATTTGGTCACTTTGCGTATGAAATTTATACTTATTTTGAT
>NW_021394837.1:0-404 GCF_001605985.2 Dendrobium catenatum
CTTCTTGTCTCTTGGGAAACCGTGGCTTGTGTTTATTGGGGGTTGAATTCTATGCTTAAAATTCATTATAAGTTGTTGTTTTCCAAGCCTTTACCTCTTGGGATTCCGATCATTTTCTGTTTTTCCACACCTGGGCTCTTTCCCGATGTTGTGCCCCCTTGGTTTCCTGCGACCTGCTTGTTTCCCACAATTGTTGTTTGGGTTCCTGTGTTTGGATTGATTTCTGAATGGATTGGGAGGATTTATGTGCTAATAAAGCTTCGGTTCTAATGGAAATTAAAGTCATGAGGCTCTTGGCATTCCCCTTCAATGCCTATAAATAAGAGATGAACTTGTGAAGGAAAGTCAGTTGATATTAATGAGCATTTTTGCTATTAACATGCGGGTTTATTCGGAAATCCTGC
>NW_021394838.1:0-289 GCF_001605985.2 Dendrobium catenatum
AAAAAAAAAAAAAAAGCTAAAGAGATTTCTCAATAGTTGATTAGAACTCAAAGATTTGGGTTAGGCCAAATGTATTATTAGAATATAGTTAGTAAGGGACAAAGATAAAGACTTATTATGTTTATCTCAATTCAAATATATCTGAAAAGTTCTAAAGAATTTTAGAATGGACACTACTAAATCAGATTCATCATTGGGTTCTTAGTTCAGGCTTTTGTGTTGAAGTCAACAAGTAAGGAAGATTAAAGGTTTATGAATAAGGTTTTATGTGTAGCAAGTGCAGCTATAA
>NW_021394839.1:0-229 GCF_001605985.2 Dendrobium catenatum
AGTGATGAGAAGAAGCCCTCTGAAGAAAATAATGTTGATGGTAGGTAATGTGATGTTTTTTTTATGTAATTTAAAATTTTAAGCCTTATATTAATAAATATTAAATTTTGAGTATTAAATATGTAAATAAAATAGTCTTAAGTGGTATATATGTAAATACTCAAAGAAATAAAATTTAGGGGTGTTTTGTTGCAAATACTAGGATTTAAAAGTTAAAATGCTCATGTAT
>NW_021394840.1:0-254 GCF_001605985.2 Dendrobium catenatum
GAGTAGGCAAAGAACCTTGAAATTCTTTTTCACCCACCTAGTGAAGGCAGAGAATCTGGAAACCCTTTTTCATCCACCTGGTGAAGCAAGAACTTGGAATCCTTTTATTTGTTTCTGAAATAGGTAGAGAACCTTAGAATTCTTTTTTATACACTTGGTGAAGGCAGAGAGCTTAGATCTGATGCTGATGAAGATCTCCTCTAGAGCCACCAAGGAACTAGAGAAGCAACTTGAAGAAGAAGATGAACACCTTG
>NW_021394841.1:0-203 GCF_001605985.2 Dendrobium catenatum
TACACCATGGATCCCAAAGGAAAGAGAGCTTACAGTTCCGGTGCACCAAGAGGGAGACAGCAGGTTTGATAATAGCCGCAATTTTACTAAAAAGTTTCCAGAACATAGATGCAGTGACTGGCGGAACTTTCCAAGGAGAATCATACTTGATTCTATACCAATTGCCAAGTGTGTCTTGATTATACATTCTAAAAATAAAAGAG
>NW_021394842.1:0-229 GCF_001605985.2 Dendrobium catenatum
TTTCCTGAAGTGATGCCAAAGACACATTTCAAGGGGTTTATTTTTTAAATCGTAGCGGCACAACCGTTCAAATACAACCCTTAAATCATATAGGTGAGCCTCTTTGACTTTACTCTTGACAACTAAATCATCAATGTAGCATTCAACTTGATTGTGGATCAAGTCATCAAAGATATGAGTTATAGCCCACTGGTAGGTTGCTCCAGCATTCTTAAGGCCAAATGGCATC
>NW_021394843.1:0-200 GCF_001605985.2 Dendrobium catenatum
ACTATCAATCGTGTCGTCTAGTCAATTCGTTGTATCTCTATCATCTATCATATCAGTCAATACTCTTGCAAATCAGTCAGTCCAATTATTCCCTACGATCTACTCGATATCAATATACAATATTCAATAACACTACGGTAGATTCAATAATGACGACGTACGATGCTACAGTAGAGAAATCATTTCAATCAATATAAATC
>NW_021394844.1:0-226 GCF_001605985.2 Dendrobium catenatum
TCGGACATGAGGAAGTCGTATCCGTATCTATTTTGACGGAGTTTTGATTGGACAATGTCGAGGACGACATTTTTTTGAAGTTGGGGAGATTGTAATATCAGTTCTGCTCCAGGTTCGTCCGGGACGAAGTTGGATCGTCCGGGACGATCGGTACAGGTTTGTTCAGAATTGTGAAAATTGGGCAGTTGACCGGGACGAAATGTGGGATCGTCTGGACGAAAATTTT
>NW_021394845.1:0-358 GCF_001605985.2 Dendrobium catenatum
GAAAATGAAATCATGGCTTTGTAAGAATTCGGAAGGTGTTTGTAGAATTTAAACTAAAATTCAAGCAACAAAACGAGCCATAATAAAATCACCTAAGCAACTTTAATGCAATATTGAGAATTACAAAAAAATATGAGGGAAGTAGTAGGACATATTTACCTTTCTCATATCTAAGTGAGGATTCAGTGGCTTGCTTTAGAATTTCTTTAGCATCATAGTTAATGAAGAATGACATTTGAAGGTGTGGAACAGAGGAGTCCTCAAGGGCTGCTAAGAATCTCTTTGCTACCTGCAAATTACCGGATTTCAAGATGAGCATCACGACTAATTACTATTAGGAACATTAAAAAAATTAGAT
>NW_021394846.1:0-242 GCF_001605985.2 Dendrobium catenatum
TTTTGCAATGATTGTTAGTGATTGCTGCAGCATAATGATTGGCCATCAATGCCTCTCTGTTAACGCAGTTTCAGATTCACGGCCTGAATGATGCCACATAGTTCTCTGTTACTGCAGGATTGATCCATTGCTCCAGATCGAGCAATATGTCCTATCATTAATCCTTACGTCATTTATTTTCTTTTAAATATTTAAATTAATTTTAAAACTTTTTAAAATATAGTTTTTATTATAGAAAATTA
>NW_021394847.1:0-283 GCF_001605985.2 Dendrobium catenatum
TAAGAAGTCCTCGATATGTAGCCTTCCTTCAAAAAAAAGGAATGTCCAGCTTGACTCGGAACTCACCATGATGTCGTTCACGCCCCTGGTATCCTCGTGGACGCCGCTCGACCATTTCGTTCTCAGAATCTGAGAACCCCGTGGGCTGATTGATCGTATAATCCTCCTCTGAATCTGAGAACTCCAGAATGACAGTAGCGCGCCGTTGTCCTCTGCGATGAACACCTCTGTTTAATTCTACCGGCATCTCAATGGCATGAGCGGTTCTTCCTATCCTTGCGGG
>NW_021394848.1:0-446 GCF_001605985.2 Dendrobium catenatum
GAACAAAAACTAGCTTAGGGGATCATAGAGGCAAGAGTTCAGGAGAAAAGGATTACACCATCTGAAGCAGAGATCCCCCGATTGTCAGAATTGCCATTTAAAAATAATTAGTTGCAAGAATCGCCATTCAGGGGGAGAGGATGCAACCCGTACATCATCGCCCCATCCGAAAAACATCTAATATGATAAAAAATCATCTTGAACCATACCATGCGAAGCAAACACAGCAGAAAAGTAGTTCCAACAGTAACAGCAGAAACAAATGCCAAGAAAACCAAAGTGAAAGAGCTACAAAAGAGCTCTAAACCGCCCCCCACCCTCCCGGCTCTCTTCCACTTGGAGCTTAATCCCCACAGTCTTCTTAATAGAAATTTGAATAGTAATGCAACTTTTATAGCTATTAGGAAAATTCCTTTCATTCATCTCCCTCCATATAGTGTAAACAA
>NW_021394849.1:0-295 GCF_001605985.2 Dendrobium catenatum
TAGAAGCCCGAGAAGAAAGGTTGGAAAGAGCCCGTAGAATTTCCGGAGGGGATGAGAAAAGAAGGGTGGAAAGAGCCCGCAGGATTTCCGAATAAACCCGCAGGTTAATAGCAAAAATGCTCACAAATATCAATTGACTTTCCTTCACAAGTTCATTTCTTATTTATAGGCATTGAAGGGGAATGCTAAGAGCCTCATGACTTTAATTTCCATTAGAACCGAAGCTTTATTAGCACAGAAATCCTCCCAATCCATTCGAAAATCAATCCAAACACAGGAACCCAAACAACAATTG
>NW_021394850.1:0-241 GCF_001605985.2 Dendrobium catenatum
CCGAGTCCATGCTCTGATACCAAACTGATGTAGAACGGATAGGAGGCTTTGCTAGGGATGATTGACAACTCCAAGTGTCTCACAAAATCTGAAAATTTCCTTCAGATTTTTATTCAAAACCTGAGCCTCTCCGAAAACTGAAAGAAAGTCTAACTTCTTTGCCCAAAACGTGAGAAGAATCTCAGATTTTCTCTTGGTAGGAGAGAGGTTGCAAGCTCCAAAACTCCTGGAATCCCTGGGC
>NW_021394851.1:0-376 GCF_001605985.2 Dendrobium catenatum
TTCTAATGCATTTGGCATTTCTTAAAAAAAAAAAAAAATGAAATCCACTAACTCCTATTTTGAAACTGTTGAGATGCAGGGGATGCCAAAATATAAGACAACTCGAAGGTTGATTAGTATCCCAGAGTTCCCATCCAGTTAAAGAATAAGAATTAGTAAAGATCTCATAAACAATTACGCAAAGTTTAAAAAAACAAATTAAACTAGGAAAGAGGAAATACAATCTAAAAATAAAATTACACTTCAATAATAAATTCCAAAAGTTTGGTATAGTTATACCAAACTTTAAGATCATATTCTCTATCTTCAATAATAACTCCGATTTGTAGCTATTCATGAAAGACTCCTTCATATTAGTGAGCTAAGAGGGAAGAAG
>NW_021394852.1:0-312 GCF_001605985.2 Dendrobium catenatum
TGAGGCCCAACTCCTAATTGACTACATTTATGGTCTTTCTGAAATTGGTCATATTGATCATAAAAGAAAGAAGAACGTAGCTTTAGGACATCTGATTGCTTATATTTTGGAGAAGAAGTATGATTTAATTCATCCTGAACAAGACTTTGAAGAATCACTCTACTACAACGATACATCTTTTAGAGCTGTCTTCAATAAGGACGAGCCTAGCAGAACTCATGTAGTTCTAAGTGAAACAGAAGAAGAAGAAGGACCTTCACATGCTGCTGTACCAAATTATGAGGATTTGGTTCAAAGATTTGAAAATTTATA
>NW_021394853.1:0-338 GCF_001605985.2 Dendrobium catenatum
AGCAGACTGCTGCCATGCAATAGCTAAAAACATGCATACTGCTTATTATTCTTTTCATGCATGGATGGGTCCTATAGCCATAATTAAATAACAGAATAAATCCAAAGTTTAGGGTTTAGTTCACACTTTTTCCTATCTACAACAACAACAAGTCTTTATCCCACTATGTGGGGTCGTCAACACTGTCGCTATCAAGTTCTAGGTCCTGGATGAGAAAAATGAAAGGCTGAGTTAGGTAATCACCAGCCAGCGAGGGGCATTAATTAATTTTGGGTCATGGGTCGGGTTCGGGTGGAACCCAAAACTTACCCCGCACTATTCGGGTCAATCCGAACCTA
>NW_021394854.1:0-276 GCF_001605985.2 Dendrobium catenatum
ATATGGTGGTGATGAAGAAGGTCGTGATTTGGATTCTAGCATTTAGAATTAGTTCATTGATTGATGATGGAAGGTGATTGCTTTTATAAGTAGATTTATAGCTCATTGTTGTCCTAGATTTTTTTCTTTTAATTAAAATGAAAGAGTTACTGTCTTTATGATTTATAATAAGAATTAAGCTCTAATTCTTCTTAATTAAGTCACAACAACAACAACAACAACATCAAGCCTATATCCCTCTACGTGGGGTCGGCTACATGAATCCTTTTTCTCCAT
>NW_021394855.1:0-256 GCF_001605985.2 Dendrobium catenatum
AGATATATCAAATTTTCGGAATTTAATAAATCCAAAATTAGAAAACCTTGCATTTCAAACAAAATCCATAAGGTAGCCTCTAAAATCCTCCCAAACACTAATAAAAACCATAAGGATCAAAAATTCCTTCATTAGAGAGAAACCCTAAATTCCTAAACCCAAAATTTTTGCTTAAACCCTATAATATCTTCACATAAAAACTTTCCCATACCCTTAAAAAGATCTTTTGTGAAGGCAATTTCCAAGAAGATAAATT
>NW_021394856.1:0-315 GCF_001605985.2 Dendrobium catenatum
GAGCCATAGGACGTCGGAAGCTGCTGCAGAGAGAGACCGATGCTTGGCCTTGATCTACGACTTGGCTACGGTTGGTTGTTTCTTCACAGACCATGAGATTAGAGTGTTGCCGAGATAGGTGCAAAAACTGGAGATTGACTTCCTATCAGAGCTGACTGAGGCCCAATCCGCGTTTGCATAGATCTGAAGGTTCAGATTTTCAGGAGATATTGGGAGTCCGTAGTGAAGTGAGCCTTTAACATACCTTAGTAATCTTTTCAGATCTTGATAGTGGGAATCCGTAGTGGCATGCATGTGTTGACAGATGCTATTTGC
>NW_021394857.1:0-330 GCF_001605985.2 Dendrobium catenatum
AGAGCTTTGTGAGAGAAGAGGGGGAGATTTATAGAGGAAGAAGTATTGAGGGGATTCACAAGGTTGCTCCTAGCAAGAATCTTACCTAGTATCTACAAGAATCTGTCTAGATTATTTGTAGCTCTATAGAAGAAGTTCTTCAGCAAAGATTATGGTTCTCTAACAATCAGTTGGATGGTAAAATTATATTTGTGGTTCTATAACCATCACCTGGAGGGTAAAATATAGTTCTCTAACCACCACCTGGATGATGAAAATAGTGTTGTGGTTCTCTGACCACCACCTGGAGTCTGAAAATATAGTCATGGTTCTCTGACCATCACCTAGAGG
>NW_021394858.1:0-206 GCF_001605985.2 Dendrobium catenatum
TTGATTTTTTTGTTATTTTGCTGATTTTGATATTGTTTCGGACTAGAATATACGTGGCAATAGAGTTAGAAAGTATTCGTCTGATTGTTGTACGGATATTCAGCACACAAATAGAAGATAAAAAATACCAAGATTTTTACATTAAAATCCTGGAAAGGTAAAAAATCATGGGGCCACGCCCAGTTGAAAAAATTTCATTAGTGTTT
>NW_021394859.1:0-1351 GCF_001605985.2 Dendrobium catenatum
AATTTACACCTATAAATTATGAATAAAATTCATTTTATAAAATTATATTTATAAAATCATACTAGGTGTGTGTATATATTTGACCTATGCAATCTATTTTAAAGAATTTTCAAACTAATTTAATTATATTAAATGTCTATTGGTTGGGAGATTTGAATATCAACTAAGAGTTTTTTAATGCAAAGCTTTTATATGTGATGTATATGACTTTGATTTAAATTGACTCAAAAGTCCAAACAAATTTGTACAAAGATTAATATCACTAAATGCAAGGCAGATTCATAAACAAATGGCAAACCATTGCACTTTCCGATTAAAAAAAGTTCCATTACTTTGACCCAGTTGCAAAATATTAAAATGTGTCAGACCACTTTATAAAAGAAAAATGCAACTCATCTTGATCTGTTGGTTGAGAGTTTTGACTATCAATCAAAAGATCTTGAACTTAAAACTTGAGTATGAGATGTGTTTGTTAATTTGCCTTAGGCTTAGTTTATCTTAGGATATATGCTATGACACGTCATCCTTTGGTTTCTTTGTAATTATGGATGTATTTCTTTACATCACTTCTATAAATAGCTCCTGTACTCAAGCCTTTAACAATATAATATCATATTTTCTGTTTCCGTGAAACCTCTGTTCTTCTCTCTACTTTCTCTTGGTTTCTTGCATGGTATCAGAGCACCATACTCTTCCATGACAGATCAAGAATCTCTTGCATCTCCGATCTCTTCCTCCACCACCACTACCAACCTCCCTGATTTCACCGTCCCGGTTTCCTTGAAATTTCTCATATCCAATCTCAAAACTCTGGTGCTGCTGCCTCTCTCCTCCGACAACTATCATATATGGCGTCTTCAGCTGCTTCAAACCTTCACGGCGAATGGCTTCGCCGGATTTCTCACGAGCGAATCTCCCTGCCCATCCGACCACAACACCGCAGACTACAACAAATGGAAATTGATAGATCGGAATTTAATTTCTGCTCTGTTTTCGACAATTTCTGCTGCGCTTCTTCCATATGTCCTGTCATCTTCCTTCGCTCATGAGGTTTGGCAGATTCTTGAAAGAAGAATGCAACCAAATCTGATTTAGCATGTTTCTTGCTAGTTTTTTCGGATACAAATGCTGTGAAATCAAGCCATCCACTATACTTATTTGATCCATCTTCATGAGGAGTACTTGAAGAATGACTTCCTCCTTTTGTAGACTCCTTTCTTAGTCTAAATGTTTCACAAGCTCCTTTTGCTTCATCTTCAAAGTTTCTTACATACTCCTCAAATAATTCGTATAACAAAGTACGAACATATGCAGTATTTTGTCCACTTTGGTCACCATAGATCATTGGATA
>NW_021394860.1:0-225 GCF_001605985.2 Dendrobium catenatum
TGTAATGAAATCTCTGTATGTACAACTAGCAACAAAATTTGGGATAGATTATGCGCTACATACAAATGTACTAATAAAGTTAAGCAATCTAAGTTGAATATTCTAATATATGATTGTGAACTTTTTAGCATGAAATCTTATGAGATAATCTTAGACATATATACTAGATTTATTCAAATTGTGACTTCATTACATGCTTTAGGAAAAGAATTTTTAAAATTTGAA
>NW_021394861.1:0-577 GCF_001605985.2 Dendrobium catenatum
ATATTGATTTAAAAGAATTAAATAAATTATATGAAAAAGCCTTTTTTTTATTTTGAAAATTATAAAACAACATGTATTTGCTGATGCGAAGACCCCGAGCCGTCGACTTTAAATCCGGTCGAGATGGTTTTAAAATGAAGATCTCGTGTCGTCGACTTTAGGTCCGGCCGGAATGATTTAAATTCGTGAGTTAGTTAAAATTCAAGGGCGTTGAGATTTAATGACCAAATTAGAGCATATATAAAATAAAATGCAATAAAAAGGAGGGGGAGTGGAAGTTCCATTAATCAACACAAATAACTAACTCCCCAAATCAACATTAACAAAGCTTCAAACAACAACTTAACTAAAATCTCGATAACAACTCAAACAAAATTCTACAAATTCATGTACATAACTCTACACAACACCTAGTGAAACTCTCAACACTCTATAGTTGCTCATACGACTATCTGTGAGCTTCATGAACTGCTGCAAATACCATGTACCTGCAAATAAATAAATAAGAATCAGTGCATCATAAAAGAATTAAATCAATGCTGAAAAATAATAAATTTTGCTACTGCAATGCAGTGTT
>NW_021394862.1:0-425 GCF_001605985.2 Dendrobium catenatum
CAACTAGCTTTTGCCTCGAGATTCGTGCCCGATCAAGCTAATTTTGTGGTGTCGTATCAATATTTTATAAGCATAAATCTTCATATCTTTGATCAGGTGGTCTATAATAACTAAAAGCTAAATTTTTAGAAAAATATTAACAATATTAAACATAAAGATGTCGTCTGCTTTTAAAATTTGCAAACCTATTTTTTAATAGTTTTGATGAGATAATTAAAAATCCTTTATGTCAACTTTTTAACTATTTTACTTTGGTTTCATTTGCGATGAATTTCTTACTACTTTTTAAAATAATTTTGTAGTACAAAAAATTCTGTTCAAAAAATTTGTGCACGGAAAAATTATTTTAAAAAATAATAAGCTAGTCGTCCGAAACAAAGCCTTTCAGATCAAAAAAACACTTTCGTCTTAGTAATTACTTTCTT
>NW_021394863.1:0-234 GCF_001605985.2 Dendrobium catenatum
ATAAAATGTACATGAAAATTTCATGATCAATTATTTGGTGAGAGTTAAGAGCATGATTGGTTTATCAAACCATATAAGTGAGAAACAAGATAAATTACTGCAATTAAAGAATTATGCATACTTACAGAAGTTTGGAATCTGATTTCTCTTGCTAGTCCTTCCTTCGATGTCACCACAATTAATCACCTATAAGTATGAATTTCTCATTCTTAAAATCTACAAAATAATTTAAAA
>NW_021394864.1:0-569 GCF_001605985.2 Dendrobium catenatum
TCTCACCCTCGGGTCACTCCCTTTTCCCCTAACCCCTCCATAACCTCCTATTCCTCGAAGAGGTGTTCCCCAATGGTCATGAGCTTTCCTCCGATGATCATACCCAAGCCCTTATATTCCCCTCTTCTCCTTTCATATTCAGCACCACGGCGTTAAAATTCATCCATTCTCCCAACAAAATCAGCACCCCTCCTTTCATAGCCCATACTCATCACCTCCATAGAAAGTGGTTCTAGATGAGGCATTCTATCATTTCCCTCAAGGATCTCCACTTTTGGATTCACCTTCTCCCTAAATTGGTTCAAATTTCTGCATCTCTCATTGTCGTCGGTAGTCTCTCTTGCTTTTGTTGTCGCCGGATTTTGCTTTCCTTAAAGCATCTTCTTCATCATGTCTTCTAAGGCGGCGAACCTTCCATCCATTTTTTCATGGATGGAAGCAAATTGATTCTGAAAGTCAGCATTTTTTCCCCAAAATTGGTCTTTAGTTGACATATTTCTCCCTCCAATACTTCAATTTTCATTCCGGCAATTTTCCTTCCCACGGTTTACAAGAGAATCTTCTTGCGG
>NW_021394865.1:0-318 GCF_001605985.2 Dendrobium catenatum
GAGAAAATTACTAAACGAAATGGGCATTATCAGGCTCAAGCCAATAAACGCAGAAAATAATTTAGGTTTAAGGAAGGAGACCTTGTATGGACTCGAATGTGAAAAGAATGTTTTTCACCAATTACGTTTGTGAAGCTTAAGCCAAGAGCATATGAACCTTTTCATATCATAAAAAAAGATCAATGATGATGCTTATCAAATAGATATGCCAGGGGGTACAATCTATCCGCCATTTTTGATATGGCTGATTTAACTCATTATGAGCCATAAGCTTTTCCAAACCCAACCGAATGACAAAGGACCTCAAGTGTAATTTCA
>NW_021394866.1:0-338 GCF_001605985.2 Dendrobium catenatum
ATTCAAACGACTTTAATAATAATAGTATAGATTTTTATAACTTATGTAAGTCGCCCATTGCCTACTTCTATTTTTTTTTTCCGTTGGTTTAACAGCTAATTAAAACTTTAAAGATAACCACTTTAAAATTTTACCCAATAAAAAATAAGATAATGATTCATTACAATGAGATGAACAAATCTCTCAATAAGATTGACGGACGAAAAACACTATACAGCTTTGAAATCTAGTTTTTCTTCTCTCCAAATTTCTTCTCATTTCTCTCAAACAGTTCTCTGGCTTAGAGAAAATGAAAGCAAAAAGAAGAAAAATGGAATTTTAATAACATCAGATAGTGG
>NW_021394867.1:0-238 GCF_001605985.2 Dendrobium catenatum
CATCACACTTTGCTACCATCTCTTCTATGTCCTGATGCATCACCACCTAATATAAAACAATTGATAGCTGGTTGTATGTCTTTTGTACCCCTGAATGATCTCCTATCGCACTGCCATATAACTCTTGCAGTAGCTTGGGAATGTAACTTGAGGTTCAGGGTAACACAAACCTCCCTGGTAAAGTAACTGTCCCCCATTCAAAGTATAGCTTGGGTGATTGTTCGGGCCCTTCAGCAAC
>NW_021394868.1:0-239 GCF_001605985.2 Dendrobium catenatum
AAGTAATTATAAATTTGTGCAAATATTCAATTTTCCTCTTTTGTTGAAAGTTGATTCTATTGGCCTGACGAGATATCACCAATTTTTTTGTAGCAATGTGGTTATCACCTACAACATATGGGAAAATCAAAATGGTCACATTATGTTCTATGAGTAGATGCATACTAGAAAAGAGGCCCTTATTGCTTCAGACTCGGGTTGGGTGATCCATTTTTAAAATGGGTTGGATTAATTAGTGC
>NW_021394869.1:0-227 GCF_001605985.2 Dendrobium catenatum
TCAATAAGAATTAAGTTCATGCATTTGTATCAATCACACCCAATATGGTCCTTAAACTACTGAAAGTGTCAAAGGCTAGTGGTTTAGTAAAGATGTCAGCCAGTTGATTCTCAGTTGCCACATATTGTAACTCAATGTCTCCCTTGGTCACATGGTCTCTAATAAAGTAATGCCCTATGTTAATGTGCTTAGTCCTTGAATGTTGGATAGGATTCTTAGAAATACAG
>NW_021394870.1:0-1429 GCF_001605985.2 Dendrobium catenatum
AAACCTAAGTTAATGTCCCAAGGCTACCAAGAGGGGGTGTGAATTGATATTTTAAAAAATTATCCCTCTTTTAAATGAGTTAAACTGAAAATAAACTTTAATGAATTTTTATAAAAAGTTTTTTTAACCACAACTTTTTAAACAAAAAAATGTAGAAAATAAAAAGCAGTGAAATAAATGACACAAGATTTATAGTAGTTCGGTCTAAACTAGACCTACATCCACTCCTCAGAGGCCCTCTCTTAGTATTATACTAATACCAATAGTTGTCTCTCCTTTTGCACCCAAAGCAAGGTGAAGAAGCCTTTACAAAACACTCTTTTCACCACTACCCGGTGTTACAGAGAATCATCATCCTTTCACACTCTCCTAGTGTGGGTAGAGAACCTTTTGTCCTTTCACACTCTTCTAGTGTGGGCAAAGTACCCTTCATCCTTTCACACTCTCCTAGTGTGGGCAGAGAACCCTTCGTCCTTTCACACTCTCCTAGTGTGGGCAGAGTACCCTTCATCTGTTCACACTCTCCAAGTGCTGGCAGAGAATCAGATCTCTTTGACAGATCTCTTCACAAGAAATCTAGAAGGAAGAAAGAAAAAGAGTGAAGTAATCTCAAATCACAAGTAGGAAATCTTACCTTTGAACACCAAGCGAAGCCTTCACGCTCCAGTGGTAGAAATCCTTCTTTGAATGCTCTCTCTCACTCTCTCCTTTACTCTTCTTCTAATAGGCATGTAGATCAATGAGCAAAAAAATTGGGTGGTAGTCTAATTTGGACTATATATATAAAAGACAAGAAAAACTGCCCAAAAACTACAAGTTTTCAATTCTGTACGCAGTGGATCGTCCCGTACGATCGTGGATCGTCCCGGACAATTTTACTTAAAGTGTCAGAAATGATCCTAATATATATTGGTACAAACTATGTTTGTACACGCTCATCATCCCGTACAAACTAGGTTCGTCCGGTACGAAACAGTTATTTCATAGATCGGTTCCCAAAATTCTGCAGGACAAAACCAACTGTGCTAAGTTGATTCAGTTCGTCCTGGGATGAACGTGTTTCGTCCTGGGATGATTTTATACAGAGAGTTTCATCCAGGGACAAAGGTTCATTTCTTTTTATATGATCTCAAACAGAGAGTTTTGTCTAGGTACAAACCATGCTTTTCATCTGGATGAACAGTGCAAGGTGAGAATCCAGAGACGTTCATCCCGGGACGAATATAAAATTAATCATGGACGATTAGGACTTAGAAAAATTTTCTCCCCACATGTTCGATCCATTGCTCTTCTTAGGGGTTAATTGACACGATCGTCCTGTACGAACTAGATTTGTCTCGTACGATCAGTTCATAAAAATTGTTCCCCCAAGAGTCTGTGTTATGATTTTTTACTCAATTACAATCACTCCCTCTCATTTCAAAACTTA
>NW_021394871.1:0-742 GCF_001605985.2 Dendrobium catenatum
CTTAGATCCTAGATCCTAGAACCCCTCTAGATCTTAGAACCAATCTAGACTCAAATCAATCCCCACCCTTGATCAACCTCAACCTAAATCAATTCCTACCTTTGATCAACTCCAACTTTAATTTGATTCCTACATTTGATCAATTTAAATCTCAAACTTCATTCAACTCAAATCTCAATTAGTTCAAGCTTCAAACACACCCAAACTTTGATCCAGTCAATTTGTCAATCCAAACTTCAACTTAGACTTTGATTCTACCTTTGATCTAGCTTTGATCCTATCCATTCATTAACAATCACCACATGATTTTAAATGATTTGGATACCTCCATATTGATCATTCAAACTTGAAATCCAGTCCAAATCCAGAAATCCAGACTCAAATCCAAAGTCTTAAGGCCTTGGCCAAAAGATAATTTTCAAAGATTTTTCAAATACTTCAAAACCCAGTCAATTGGCCTCTAATTCAGAATCTATCACTTGCAAAGTGGTAAGACATTTCTCTAGAGGCTACCCTCCAATTTTGAGCCCATTCTGAAGTCTCTAACCTCAGAATTTGAATTAAAATCCAAAGGCTGTAAAATCTTCAAATATTTACAGCCTATGCCACTGGACCTAACCCTTTGAAGATTTTGATCTTGGGGCCCTTATCAAATCCTCCAATCACTTCCAGACTCTTGATTTTAACCCACTGAGTAGTAAACCGCATTTTCCAGACCCATCTTTGACCCCAGTTGACCAAT
>NW_021394872.1:0-214 GCF_001605985.2 Dendrobium catenatum
TGAAATACTAAAATGGATTCTAATTTTTCTATAGAGACAAAAGTCTCCTCAAAGTTAATACCTTTTATTTAATTATACCCCTTTGCCACTAATATGACATAATTCAATATTCAACCTAAGTGTTATTCAACTTATTTTTAGAAACCCATTTGGTTCCTACTACAATCTTGTCCTTAGGTATGCTTCCAACTCCCATACATCATTTATAACAAAT
>NW_021394873.1:0-299 GCF_001605985.2 Dendrobium catenatum
TCGCCCACACTTGCTGCACAAAGAGGCAGTTGAAGCACTGCTGTCAGAACCACTGGATCTGGGCTTTTTCCAAGTAGAAGCTCCTGACTGAGAAGACTGAGTCATCTGGGAAGGCTTTGACCTGCCTTCCATCTTTCTCTTCTGAAAATCCCTCCTCCTCTGAGTTGTCAGCATGTCCATCTCAATCCTTCTGGCTCTTTCCACTAAAGTAGGGTAATCCTCAATTCCAAAAGGCACAAGAGGCTGCCTTATTATATCCTTTAACCCATTTAGAAAGCAGTTGCACTTCTCTTCAGCAT
>NW_021394874.1:0-320 GCF_001605985.2 Dendrobium catenatum
AATTATCTTCTTATTTAAATGGTTTATCATTTTTTTTCTGCAAATTGTTGTGAGATTTAGTTTTACTCTGAAAAAATGAGTTTATTTATTTAATGAGTTCTAATTATTAATAAGTTGATGATCTTTGAAAAAAGTCTTTAATTTTAATTTCAATAAAAATCATTATATAATTCAAGCATGAGTAAAAAGAACCAGAAAGATAGTCAATTTTATTTTATGATGCTTTTTGAAAAATTTTACACAAATTTTCAAGAATGGTTTAGGATTAGTTTAATTTAAATTGTTTTTTTAGTTTTTTTTCCTAAAATTTATTTGAAAAA
>NW_021394875.1:0-401 GCF_001605985.2 Dendrobium catenatum
TACTTTCTTTTCTGCTCATATACAACTGCTTGGGAATTACTGTTTTTTTTTTATATATTAATTGCTTAGGATAACCCTGCAGTTGAGTCTAGATTTTTATTTTGATATTAATGTAATTTGTGTAAGTGTCAAGTGTTCTGAAAGTTGATTTTGAGTTGGGATACATAGATCCAAAGCTTGGATTCCAAAGAGGAAAGGATACCCCTTTAGGGAACACTCCTTTTCTATTTGGGAATCCAAATTTGGATCATACCTCTTCCTTACCCAAAGAGGAAAGAGTGGTCTTCCCCCTTAGAGGAAAGTGCCCTCTTATCCATTTGGGTAATCCACTACTAAGATTCCAAGAAGATTGAAGAAAAGGAGCCCCAAGAAGAACAAGACTGAAGACTTGAAGATTGAGA
>NW_021394876.1:0-274 GCF_001605985.2 Dendrobium catenatum
AAGAACACCTAATTTGTCACATTTGCATGTTTTTGGACGTAAGGTTTTTATTCATAATAATGGAAAATCTGCCTTAGAAAAATTTGATCCAAAATCAGATGAAGGTATTTTTATAGGATACTAAAGTGTTAGAAAATCTTATAAAGTATTCAATAAAAGAATTTTAGTAATTGAGGAGACCACACATGTTGTATTTAATGAATCAGAAAGTTTAGAAGAGGCAATTATTGAAGAGGATGAAATTGAGAATAACTCCCAAAATATTGATAAAATA
>NW_021394877.1:0-334 GCF_001605985.2 Dendrobium catenatum
TTATATTTCTATAATACAAATAATCTGCTTTGTATATTAAATTGATATAGCTATAAATTAATGAGTTAAAAAGATAATAAAGGAAAAAGGAAATCACTTTAGATCACGGGGCGTGATGACATGCGGTGGGTAAGTTGGAGGTGAATAGAGTCAACAAGAAGAGGTGGACAAGTAGGTAGGTGTGGTAGAAAGGGGGAAAGTTTGCTTCTTCAAGTGAGATAAACAACTGACATGAGTGGGAGCAAGGAGAGTTGGAATTGAGAGAGGAGATTGTGGAGGTTAAAGGAGGTATCAAATGAGATAAAGTAAAACTATCGGCACGAGAGTATAATTT
>NW_021394878.1:0-1507 GCF_001605985.2 Dendrobium catenatum
AAAAATTTCTTACCAATAGCAAAAAATAATGACTAAAAATTGTCCCAAACAAAACCTTTATTTCAAAAATCCCAACATAGCTTAAAGAAATTTATCCCTTCATAAGCAAGGGTCGTTTTCAAGGCATCAGGTGTTTTTCCTACATTTCATAATATTATTATTATTATTTTGGGCTGACAAAATAAAGACAATTATCATCAAATATTTTATTAGAATTCCTCTCAAAATTGTTAAATTTATTTTCATAAATTTTAATTCATTTCGCACATATATTATACTCATCATAAAGTCAATTGCTTTTGAGAACTATATTCTAACAAAGGCTTCGTTTAGAACGGCTTTCTTTCAGCTGGTTAAAGCAATTTTTCAATAAAAAAAGTTAATTTTGTACTAAAAAGTTGTTTTAAGAAGCAGTGAAAAAGCCGTCCCAAATGAAGCCTTAAATTTGATCAAAATTCAAAGGATTCAAAGGATTCCCCTCTTCCATCAGGGAGTGGCTGGATTTGCAGCAGCATTAAACTATTCCTTGGCCCTGAGATAAAAATAATGACAAATTTAGTTATGAAAATGAAAATATAAGCTGTCGACTAAATAAATAATTTAAAAAAAATTGTAAACTTGATAAGATAAATCTGATAACTGAATTTGAATATAGGCAGCTTTTGTTTTCATTACAACAATAATGTTGATCAAAATCATGAAAGTTCACCCTGGTCTCTCTAGGAGATCACAACTCAAACCACTCCAATTTGACCTCGATGAGTCTGGTTTCGCTCGTTAATTTAGATTCGAGCCGATCTCTACCCAAATTAAAAATCAATTAATAGTTCAAATAGTTTGAATGCTTAAGATATAGTTAGTTAAACATACATAAATGCATCGACAAATGCGATGGATTATGCAATATCGAATACTTTCAAGATTAATGTCTTCTTCAATTATGGGAGATGCTCCATTAATTATGTGAGCTTCATTAAAGAAGATTGATCTCCCTTGTGACCTTTTGGTCGTATTTGATTGGAACAATATTACAAGTAGATAGGATGATATATTGGGGTTATTTAGGCTTCGTTTGGAACAGCTTTTTTACTATCTTTTAAAACAAAATTTTGTACTAGAAAAATTGCTTTAAAAAGCAATAAGAAAGCTGTTCCAAACGAAACCTTAATTAGATGTTTGCAAAATGCATGCCTCTTAGAAATATAGCATAACTAGAAAACATATATTTTCAGATATAGCAACTTACCTGGCCAAATATTTATCCTCTGTTGTGTTAAGAACAATTTCATCACCAGCTTCAATAAAAGGTGGCACCTGAGGAGAAGAGCAATCCATTAAAACACAAAGAGTATATGAAAGGCTAATCCAAACTTTGTTTAACGGCTTCATACAATTTGTGCTGGCACACCATAGACACTTGGTACATTAGAGGCTAGATATTAAACAATATTTAAGAAATAACTTGATGAAGAATTTATATGTTCATTTAATTAAGTTAACATGCATG
>NW_021394879.1:0-348 GCF_001605985.2 Dendrobium catenatum
ATTTTCTCCATTTTTTTGGTAGTGTTGTTGACATTTTCAATAAGATGTTACACATGAAACTAGTAATTTTTGGGTAACTCATCCTGTTGCATTTTGCAGAAATAAATCCCTTGGGAAAGATTCCAACAATAGTTGATGGAAATCTTAAACTATTTGAAAGGTAATTCTAAGTTTTCTCTGATTCATTTGTAGACTAAGATAATCATGTTCTTGATTTTATTTGGATCATTCTGTGGAGATATACTAATGTTCTTGATTTTATATAGCGAACTAATAAATTATAAAATGCTTGCAACAAGAAAGGAAAATGCATTGCATAGTTGAGACAACATATATATATATATATAT
>NW_021394880.1:0-261 GCF_001605985.2 Dendrobium catenatum
TATCAGTATCAGTATCAATGCTTAGTGACATGTACAATATGTAATATCAATGAAATCGTATAGTAACAGTAAATCCGTAAATCCGTCAGTAAATCCATTCAGTAATAAATCAATTCAATACAATAAATTCGTCAATAAAATTCGTCGATATCAATCATGCGTAGGGTAATCAATAAATCAATCAGTAATCAATAGATCAATTCATATCAGGAAATCCATACAATTCAATGTCAATAAAATCCATAATGAGATCATAAGGAT
>NW_021394881.1:0-1484 GCF_001605985.2 Dendrobium catenatum
AAAATTAATTCTCCATTATAAAATTTCATTCTTCACTAGTGAAATTAATCATTATAGCTATAAAAAGACTATTTTAGTACTGGTTATTGTAATTTTTTTCCCTCTCATCATTAATTTAGGAGAGTAGCCTATGGATCTACAATGATAAGTCGGATAATTTTTTTGTTACTTTCTAAAACTATTTTTTATTCAAATTTTTATAATTAAACTTGCTACCAAAAAAATATTTTAGAAAGTAGTACGAAAGCTGTCCCAAAGGAATTTTTATTACATCCGGTAAAAATACCGAGCATACTGAGTGTACCGAGCACAATACCAGGCACTTTAATGACGTGGCATTTTGTTATTGGTTTCCGGATGCATTCGATAACCTGACGAAATAATCACTCGTCCCAAAGAATCCTAAGTGACAGACAATGCTACATTTTTGCATGTGAAGTGCTTTTGGAGCTAGCTTTTGAATGTGAAGTGCATTTGGAGCTTTGCAAGATAGTGTGAATATTCTCTTTTTGATTTATGGTGACTTAATTTAAAAGTGCACTTAATTGTGATTAATAAAAATTAATGAAGCTTGTGGACTATAAATAATTACATATTGTAATTATTATTTTTTTACTTTAATGTCATAATTCATTTGGCTTTAATGGCACTCATTAAGGCTCCTCAATCTTATTTAAGATCCTAAATCTTAATTAGCCCAAATTAAGTCTCACTACAATTGAAAATAAAAATTAGGAAATAACAAATCATATTATAATTTAATTATTCAAAAAATTTAATCAATATAAAAAACTAGAAAATTAACCTATAATTATCCGTTTTTATTAAAATTCATAAATTTAATTATGTTTGGTAATTATATTATACATTTTTATTATTTAAAGAAAATGTATAATTGATTAGTTTTATTAAATCTAGCTTTTGACATGAACATTGAAAAGAAAACTTATTTGAAAAGAAAATTTAAAAATAAGTTTTAACAAGATTAAAATCTGGTAATCTTTAAATTTGATCCAAATTTGATAAGAAAATATATAAATGAACTTGATCAGGATAACATTCCAATTAATTTCTATTATTTATAGCCTTAAAGCATCAACTAATAACAAAATAAAATCAATGGGAGCCTAATTTGAGCAAGCATATTATTGTAGATGGAACAACATATCAGTAGAAGAAAAACAAATTTTTTAGTAGAAATAGAAACCAGAGAACTAAGGTAATTGCAACACTAATTTAAATGTCACAATTTTCTGTAGCAATAATAATCTCACATTTAATTAAAGTATCTAAGGAAAAAAAACAAATTAAGCAACCATCCAGCAAAAGAATATTCAAAGACATGCCCTCCACTAGTTTGAACTCCATAACTATGAGTTGCAATCAAGCATTTTTTTTTTTGGATAAGTTGTTGGAAAAAAAAATATAAACAGATCCATTTCCACATCTATAAATTTCATTAAATAAAAAAAGGATTTATAAAC
>NW_021394882.1:0-3004 GCF_001605985.2 Dendrobium catenatum
TCATTTGGTATGATCTTTTAGATGACCATATTTCATCTCTTTTAATCATACAATATGATTAAGATCAAACAATACGATCTATTATCATTTCTTAAACTCTGATTTGATTGGCTAATTATGAGGGATAATTTAAGTAAGATTTCAAAATACCATATAGTACGATTCATATCATATAATATGTTTAGTACAAAAATCAGTTTTTGAATTTCTTACTTTTTTTATCTAGAAGCTAGGGTAAGCATATAAAAATAAATTATACAGTATGATAAGCTTCGTACAGTACAATTAGTTCACAAAAATTAATAATTTTAATAGCCATTAAAAATCATTTTCAAAAAACTGATCGTATAGTATAATTAGTTTTAAAACATTATCATAAATTTTCCTCACTCCCCTTGTGTGTGTGTGCATGGTCAATAATTGCATACACCCTTATGTGGACAAACTCAAGAAATAGAAAATTATAAGAAAATTAAAATTACATACTCTTTTTGACATGAAATCATATTCTATCCAAGCTTAAGTCTTAAGTAGTCTTGAGCGATGTAAGCTTTCCTAAAAATTTTCTTCACACTGACAAAAATAATATCCTGCATTTATCCTATGAGAAATAAAAAATTCAAGAAATAATATTTGTTATCATCAAAAACACAAGCTAGGGATCATAGATTGTAATAATGATCCCCTTTTTTATGATGACAAATATTTTGTTGAAAGGAAAATTGAAGTTATTTTTTCCTAAGCTCTTTCTTACTAGGAAATAGTTTTAAAGGAAATAGGGTTTGCATCTTTTTTTGAGTTTTTTTTTAATGCAATAAAATAAGATAACAAAAAGAAAAGCACAAACAAAATGATATTTAACAAATATAGACATACAACCAAACATATGCTCCCCCTTTTGACATCACAAAAAAGAGGAGAAACATTGAAAGCAAGAAAGAAAATTATAAAATTTAAAAACTAGAAAATACATCACAACAAAAATAAAATAATTAAAAGAAGATCACTTATATAGTGGTGGTGGGGGTGATGGTTCGAAGTAATTGTGAATTGAGGAGTGTTGTTGTTGGATTGAGGAGAATTATTCCCCAAACCAAGATATATCAGTCTCATGTTAATATTATTATTGGTCCAAGCGATACTCATATGGATAGAAGTGAGGTGCTAGTGTTAGTGTTAGTTATGGTGCCAATAGTACTGGCGCAACTATACGACCAGCAACAATAGTAGCTCCACCTTCTTCATTAAAATCAGGCTAATGGTTCTCTTGCAACTGATGAAAAAGAATATGGAAGAAAGCATACATATAAAAGATAGGATTATTGTTGGGTGGTGTAGGATAGGTGAGTTTATATTTTTTTCTCTAAAATATTGGTTAAGACATGACCTAGGGTGACATTTTCTTTTCTTCTAGTTGAGGAGAGTCAAATAGAATTCAAGTTTTGAATATAATCGACGAGCATTTGAGCTTCATCAAATTAGATATCTGACATTATGAAATATGTTACTAAGGAAAGCAATGGTGTGATATTGACATGGTTTTCAGCTTTAGGTATAACTAAAGTATGAAGAAAATGCCGATAACTCTTGCATTCTTGTTTAAGGAATGGACTAAAGGTTGGTGCTAATTTTAGGCTACATTCTAGATAGTGAGATTTATGGAACTATAATCATAATAAATTCTAGAGGCCATGGATTATAGAGAGGGTCCTTCAGTAGAAAGTTGGATATATTCCACTAAATCTTCCTTAGTGATTTCTATAAGGTGATGATAGACATAGGAGGATATGGTGTAGGTTTTGACATTGATTCTAAGGTTTGCTAAGAATTCATAGAGAAGTTTAGAATTGAAAGGAAATGCTTTTGGTGAGAAAAAAATGAGTAGTTTTGGGAGAAAACAAGTTCATCTTCCCCAAAGTTTAGGGCATAGCTATTGAGCATTCTTGAGGGGTTATGCAGCCTACTTATATCGGTAGTATGAATCTTCATTTTGAGTGAATTTAAATTGATTTTCAAAAGGGTCATGAGGTGAAGAGCCTCCCTAGTTCAATCAGCTTCTCTTGCTATCACTGGCCATTTGAAAATTTTAGGGTTGTGGGGGTATGATTTTAGGAAGTGAAATAAATTGAAAGTTGACTTGTTTGAGCTTAGGAAAATCCCTCCATTTATTGATTTTTAGTCAATTCTACAGTACAATATGAGATCATATAATATGTTTGGAGGAGTTAAATCATCTAGACAATTTGTTAAGAAAGGAGATCAAATCATATAGTACGATCAAAATTATACTAAAAGATCTTAAGGAATTGCATTTATCATGAAGAGTGGTTAGAATGACTTTTGAATAAATGTATCATACAATACAAATAAGTGTTCGTACATTACAAAGAGTAATTATGATCGTACTGGCAGAATTGAATTTATCTCAGCAGATTAGTATGATCAGTATCATATTAGACAATCTTAAGGAATTACATTCATCCCGAGGAGTCATCAGAATGACTTTTGACTAAACGTATCATATAGTATGAATAGGTATTCACATAGTACGATGGGTAATTATGATCGTATTGGCCAAATTGAATTCATTACAATAGATTCTAACAGGTGTATTATACTATACGAATAGGAGATCGTGCAGTATGAAATGGAATTATTTTCATACCAACCAAATAGAATTCATCCCAAAGAATATCTACATGTGTATCATACAATACAAAAGGAGGTTCATATAATATGATATCAAATAATTGAGTTACTCTGAAACATTCATTAAACTCTGAGCTAACTTGTGCATCATATAGTATGAAAGTGAATCATACAGAATGATGTGATTTTTTTTTAATTTTAAAAAAATTATTTGGTTTAGTGAAGATGGTGTGATGATTAAGGAACATCTACTAAATAAAAATAATAAAGATATAAAATCAAACAAGCAACATATGCGTACAAACACATGCAAATTTTAAAAAAAATTACATGAACTTAAAGCACACAAAAAATG
>NW_021394883.1:0-290 GCF_001605985.2 Dendrobium catenatum
ATCGTACTGTACGATCACCACATCGTGTTGTACGATCTATTATAATTAGAAACCTCGCCATCCATTAAATTAGGCAAAGATTTGAATTTGAAAAGTTGTTCTAATCGTACTGTACGATCATGATCGTACTGTACGATGTTTAAAATATTGCCTAATTTAATCCGCTGAATGTTTAATCAAAACGGCTTAATTTTGATATTTTGGTTGTACTGTACGAACTGGATCGTACTTTACGATCAACAGAGACAATTATGGCCGTCCCATGCTTCGTCCTGGACGAACTGCACTTT
>NW_021394884.1:0-432 GCF_001605985.2 Dendrobium catenatum
ACACCATGCAATCTGACTATCTCCTTCACATATATCTATGCCAAACGATCCACTGGATCGGTCTGTCTGATCTGAAGAAAATGGGCGGACTTCGTCAGTCGATTTACTACCACCCAAATAGCGTCGTGTCCTTGTCTAGATCGAGGAAATCTCATCGCAAAATCCATCGTCACCTCCTCACACTTCCACTCAGGGATAGACAACGACTGCAATAGTCCTCCTGGTCGCTGATGCTTTGCCTTCACCAACTGACAGGCGTCGCATCTCGACACAAACTCTGCCACATCTTTCTTCATTCCAGGCCACTAGAACAAAAGCTTCATATCAGCGTACATCTTACCACTGCCTGGATGAATAGTGTAGCCTGAATGGTGATATTCGTACAGAATCTCCTACCTCAAATCTCCAGACACAGGTACCCACAACCTGTTC
>NW_021394885.1:0-301 GCF_001605985.2 Dendrobium catenatum
CTCCATCACCAAACAACTATCTTTATTACCTCCGTCCCCCGCCGAATATGGTCCTTCAACCTTCATCGCCACACAACAGTCCTTTTAACCTCTGTTGACAAACAACGATCCTTCCGACCTCCTTCTCTTGCCGACTATAGTCCTGCTGACCAAACGAACATATCAATACTTATTCTTGTAATTTCTACCATGTAAATGCATTTTATATGATGTATATATGTTACATCAAGCCAAGACCTTCCCTCTAATGAAGGGCCTCATTTGTAATCAATTGCAAATACTAGTGGATTCAATCAAACTA
>NW_021394886.1:0-228 GCF_001605985.2 Dendrobium catenatum
TCTCAATTCGATTCAAGTAGTTCAAATTCAATTTCTTGTCCAAATACAGTTTAGGCTTAAGAAGAGCCTCTCCCCTTCATTCGAGTCCCCTACTATTCTTGCAAGTTCAAGTTCTTTATCATTTGCACATTTTTTATTGGATTCAAGTTTATTTAAGTCACTTAGATATTATTCAAAGGTCCAAGTATAAGTCGTTCTTGCATGTAATCCGAGTGCAATCAAGTCCAG
>NW_021394887.1:0-274 GCF_001605985.2 Dendrobium catenatum
CCCACAAAATAAAATATGCTTATTTTTTCTTATATTACCAAAAGCTTAAGAAAATTCTTGATATGTTCGAAACTTAAGCTTGAAAATCTTGATTCCTGATTCAGCAATTCGTGCATTGAACTTTTATTAGATATGTTTTATGAAAGGAATTTTGAAAAATTAATGTTTCTTTTTCCCGTTTATTCCTTGATTTGAATATTGAATTAAAAAGTTTTTGAGCCTTTAAAAGAACTTGAGTTGGGATTACCAAACTCTGAATTTCTAACCTTTTTAG
>NW_021394888.1:0-252 GCF_001605985.2 Dendrobium catenatum
AGAGTCCTCATGTAAATGTCAACTAGCAACAAAGCAATGATATGCAACACATATCAGCTCTCTACGAAGAAAAATGTATGTGTCAAATGCCACTTTGGATAGATGCAGAAAGACTTCAGTAAATGCAGTATCCTGAAGTCAATTTCAGTCCGTGAAGGAATACATCTACCTGCCCACTCGCAACAATGACGGATGTACTACCTGAGCCAAACAGCTACAACGAATACAAGCATCTACGAACAAAGGCAGGAG
>NW_021394889.1:0-437 GCF_001605985.2 Dendrobium catenatum
ATCATGTCAAATAATAAATTGAATTTTTTTAATAAATAAATAAAAATTAAAAAAATAAATTAAATTAAAATTGATCGATCTGGTTTGATTTTTAAAGTTGGTTGATCCGGTCAGGTTCAATGCAAAACTGATTTTAATAATAGATCAAACCAGTCTTATGACAGGTTCAAGAGTGAATTGATCTATCTGATCTAATTTTTTTTAAAAAAAATTAGGAACATTCGAACAACTTTTTTTTTTGAAGTATCAAAACAGAGGTTTCTTCCATGTACATATGCAAGTCTAATAAAAGTGTTCGATCAAGCATATTCTTTTATCAACATAATGTAATGCTATAACTACTTACTCTTTTATTGATACATCTCACGACTCATTCAATAATGAGAAATAGATCATTACTTAATTTGTTCGTGGTGAGATTCACAGTTTCGATGGCA
>NW_021394890.1:0-293 GCF_001605985.2 Dendrobium catenatum
AGATGTTAACTATATAAATAAATAAAAGTTATAAAGAGAAAGGGAGAGAATATTAAAAGAAGAATAATGAGCAATAAATTATAAAAATATGTGCTTACTGCTTAATATATGATCTTTATAGAATTCTACTTTCAGGACATGCAAGAAATTTTGAAGGACAAAAAAAATTTATTGAAAAAAGTCCCTCTTCAAGCTGAGAAAAAACAATAAAATATTATTGCTTCTTCCTTAAATTAGCATATATATATATATACACACACACACACACAGCTGATTCTGCACTATATTTTATC
>NW_021394891.1:0-225 GCF_001605985.2 Dendrobium catenatum
TCTTCACTATTTTTTTATGTAAAAAATCATTTATTCCTTATCCTTCATTATTTTTTAATTATGTGTAAATCATTATTTGCAATTAATATTCAAAATTTCTTCTCTCTCTATATATGTGGTATTCCAACACGTGTATCGTTAAATTATTGATAATTGTATGAGGACAAAGGGTTGTTAGACACTTAGACCATACGACAAGCAAATGATAACATTATCAAAGGCATT
>NW_021394892.1:0-257 GCF_001605985.2 Dendrobium catenatum
AGAGGCTCCAATCCAAATCCCCACAACGACGATGAGATCAAGAGAAATAAAAGAACAAAAATTAGTCGAACAAGAAGACCTAGAACTCACAAAGAGATCTAGCTCCTCCTATGAACTCACTAAGAGATCGAGGAGGTTTGCACTCACAAAGAGAACAAGAAATGTAAATTTTCATTCATTCAAAAAACTAATCATACATAGGAAAATGGCCATATAGGCCTCCAAATGACAAAGAAAACAAAAGACTAAAATGCCCC
>NW_021394893.1:0-210 GCF_001605985.2 Dendrobium catenatum
ACGTGTCACTAAGTTTAAGTTTTAATGTCTCTACCCTATAGGGAGCATGCATCCTAAGTCTATATTTTCTAAGACTCGGTCCTTAATTTTTGTCCTTAAGTGTCGCTAATGTTGTAGGACTAAAAGCAGTGTTTTCTAATTCTTAAGACTTCTACACGGATGTCATAGGGTTCAAGGGATCTAATAAAGTAAAACAAGAACAATCCTAAA
>NW_021394894.1:0-325 GCF_001605985.2 Dendrobium catenatum
GGGTCCCTGAAAAGAAGAGACCTACCTACTATTTAAGATATGCTACGAGACCGAATGTAGTAGCCTCGAACCCTAAATCTAGGTGGGGTTTAGTGCTCTACGAAACACTAAGACCCGTGTCCTAGCTAATGCAATGCAAAGCCTGGACTTACCCCGGCCTGGATTGGGGGAGCCAGCTAACCACCTAATCGCTTTAAAACCATGATATCAAGTCATTTATGATGGATGGGTGGGTGGTACAGTTCTTTGAAAATATGACCGACATCTAGAGGATTTCCTAAGTGGTCATGGACTTATGTAGGTCAGATGCTCCTAGCTAATGTAA
>NW_021394895.1:0-503 GCF_001605985.2 Dendrobium catenatum
TTGAAATTCTTAGGAAAATTAATTAGCATGTATGATTTTGTTTAAATTACTTTATATTTTTGTATGACATTTAATATATTTTAAAATAACTCTATTAAATATAAAATTATCTTTCAATATAAATCATTTTAAGGTCATTCAATTTTGTCATGACATTCATTCTATTAGTTTTACTATATTCTACACATAAAAATTAATAGGTTATATAGGTATGTTTTAAATGAAATTGAATTTATTTTAATTTTTGAAATATTACTTGATTTTAGAATTGCAAGTTGGCTTGGAGTTTCTATAAGTATATTGATGGTATTCAAAGATTTTTTTACATATCCATGTGAATAGCCATTTCTTTGTTATTTGAATGTAATATTTCTATAATGCAAATTAAATTTTCGTTAAATGCTATGTTATTATTTCATAAAATAATGTTAGATTATTATTTTTAATTTGCTTAATTATTTTGTAAAATACCCCCATTCTCAACAGGTGAGGGCTTCTCAAGT
>NW_021394896.1:0-487 GCF_001605985.2 Dendrobium catenatum
TTAATCGTCCAATATCACCTTATGTTAATAGTTATTTGATAACCGTTGATTTTGTACTCACAATTTTCATTGATGTCTTAACTTTTGATACCAACACTCACATTTTGTTCGTCAATCAACACCCCTTACCTTCCCTCACTAATTGGTGGCCAACTTCGAATGCAAATCATCGCCTTCTACTGTCGATCCAATCTATTAGCCATAATCTAAAATTCAATGCTATTCATTAGCACTTCATTGACACAAAACATCAATCCATTTATGTCATCTAAATTCTTAATCACACAACATTTCTTAGTGCCGTAAACCAGACATCAGACCTATTAAAGATATCATTTCATTAACATCATTCATTGACACCTGCCATTGTTCATTGACTGTAATCTCCTACAACTATCATTTATTTTTTTTAGTCTGTAAAATGCAAAACATAACACACTAATAATAGTCAAATAACTAATAATTTCAAATATGACTTAATGGTTAA
>NW_021394897.1:0-258 GCF_001605985.2 Dendrobium catenatum
CTTATTAATAAAATTCATTAACTTTCAAACATTAATCCTACTTAAGCTACTTAATTATACCGGGTACCACTGGATAATCCAGACCTACGAGGCTATTAACTTAGCCCCAAGGAAGGTGAAATAAACTTCACAGCCTCGGTGAGAAACAAAGGTGGTATTCAACCAACAATTTAAATCAACCTTAAAAAAATCAAATTCAAATCATTAAGTATTCAATAAATAATTTAAAATTCTAAATATTATAATAAAATTTATTAA
>NW_021394898.1:0-591 GCF_001605985.2 Dendrobium catenatum
GTTCAAACCGCCGGTTTTCACTATTTTTCCTGTAGTGGATAGAGAGAGAGAGAGCTAGAGAGAGAGAGAAATAGAGAGAGAGGGAGAGAGAAAGAGAGAGAGATAGAAAGAGAGCTAGAGAGAGGCACAGAGAGAGAGCTACAGAGAGGGACAAAGAGAGAGCTAGAGAGAGAGAAAGAGATCTAGAGAGAGAGAAGAGAGTGAGAGCTAGAGAGAGCGAGCGAGCAAGAGAGAGAGATAGAGAGAGCAAGAGGGAGAGAAAGAGAGGGAGAGAGAGAGAGCAAGAGGGAGGGAAAGAGAGAGAGAGATAGAGAGAACAAGAGAGAGAGGGGGAGAGAGAGAGCAAGCGAGAGAGAGAGAGTAAGAGAGAGAGAGAGAGTGAAGAGAGAGAGAGACAGAGAGAGCAAGAGAGAGAGAGAGAATGAGTTAGAGAGAGAGTGAGAGATAGAGAGAATGAGTGAGAGAGAGAGAGGGTGAGGGAGAGAGAGCGAGAGAAAGAGGGAGAGCTTGAGGGATAGAGAGAGGGAGACCAGGAGAGAGAGCGAGCGAGAGAGAGAGAGAGAGAGCTAGAGAGAGCGAGAGAGAACGAGA
>NW_021394899.1:0-291 GCF_001605985.2 Dendrobium catenatum
CTTTCCATACAAATAAAAAAAAAAAAACTAATCCAAAAAATAAATACTTAATCGTTTATTTATGCTATTGTTTTCAATAAAATAGGTAAAAATTTGACACAATGAGCATATTTCTCCAATTTTAGGTATTATGAGCATATAAAGTTATATTTCCCTAAATAAATGAATAAATCTTGAGCAAATGAACTTAATTTCAATTTTAGTGTTAATTTGTTTTTTATATGCCATATGTAGACAACTATTAAGTGAAACATTTGAATATTAAGTAGCATTAAATGACCTTTAAATTTT
>NW_021394900.1:0-213 GCF_001605985.2 Dendrobium catenatum
GTCGCAGTCTATCGGGGTCGCTTAGCGCTACCACTACCTGCCTTTGCTACCTCAATTGCCTTTGCTAGCCGCTGCCAAAAGTCTCCCACTATCCCTGTCTACATCACCATTAGGCTTGACATTACATTCATTTTTTAAAAAATCAAATAAAAAATAATTATTAGCATTTATTTTACACTCATTCAAAAAAAAATTTATCAAAACAAATAACCT
>NW_021394901.1:0-234 GCF_001605985.2 Dendrobium catenatum
AAGACTTGAAATACACTATAAGAAATTCTATTTAATCAGTGTACCTAGATCTAGGGTTTCAGTTTATACCTCATTTAATGGACGGATTAATCCGTTTAAAGGCGTGTTGCATTTGTAGGCTATCCACGCTCCATTTTGTAGAAGAAAACCTAGCTCGAAAGCGTCTGGATAACCGACAAATCGTCTTGGACGGAGTTTTGCTTAAGCTCGCCGGAATCCGGCCGCCGGCGGGAT
>NW_021394902.1:0-346 GCF_001605985.2 Dendrobium catenatum
TCTCTGTATACAATAAAAGCATAATATACTTTTACTATTCATGCTGTGCTTTTACTGTTCACAGAGATAAATCCGGAGGTTCTTTTCGTTCAGTATTTGCACAAAATAATTTCTCGACTTTTGGAGACCCCAAATTTCTTAAGGATGTCAAGGAGCTCATGGTCGCATTGAAAACCAACAACATGGAGGAAGATAAATAACCAACCATCAGGAGCAAGAAAGAGGTATGACTTGAGGCCTTCACTATGCTTGTCAAAAGGAGTGAATAAAACAGGAATCCTCCAGCACCAAGGAGAGAATGAGTTTATGTCAAGCTTAAGCGGACGCAAGAACAAGTAGTTGACGC
>NW_021394903.1:0-275 GCF_001605985.2 Dendrobium catenatum
TGCAGGTCGAGGAGGATGAAAAGCTACCGTTCTGGGAAATGTACTTTGATGGGGCATCATCTATCAGACCTGTCCGACCTCAAAATATTGCAAGAGCCCGTAGCTCCGGAGGGAGGCATAATGAGGTTTTCGTTCAGTTTGACTGAACCTCGTACTAACAACGAAGCCGAATACGAAGCTCTATTAGCAGGGTTGGAGATTACGATCGATGTCAGAATCCAATATCTCCAAATATTCAGTGATTCTCAGCTCGTAATAAATCAAGTCCTCGGTAT
>NW_021394904.1:0-229 GCF_001605985.2 Dendrobium catenatum
TCTCGTGCATTCATTCAACTACTAATATATAATGCAACAGTAATAAGAATTTACATATTCAGTATACTTTTAATTTGCATTACTTACCTTCTCGACTATTTGCTTCTTCCAAACCTTCCCTTCTTATTCCTCTTCTATTATAAGTCACTTCAAAGCCTCCTCTTTGCATAAGCTTATGTAATCTATATCACCATACATACAATCTTTCTACGAATACGGATGTATGTAT
>NW_021394905.1:0-297 GCF_001605985.2 Dendrobium catenatum
CAGTAAATTTTTTATCTTCAGGAGCCATCTTGATTTGATTATATCAAGATGAACCGTCCATAAAAGAGAAAATTGCATGCTCAAAGGCTATGTCTACCATGAGTTCTGGTATGGATAGCGGGAACTCATCTTTTTGACATGCCTTATTCATATCCCTATAATCGATGCATACGCGAATTTGACCACTTTTCTTTTTTACTGGGACGACACTAGCCAACCAAGAGGGATATTTCTCCTCTCGAATAAAGCCTGTATCGATCAGTTTCTTAACTTCAGTTATCACTTGTTGTTTAATTT
>NW_021394906.1:0-217 GCF_001605985.2 Dendrobium catenatum
ATTTGTTCGCGGTTGGAAGAAGGAACCGTGCGCTTGAGAGAAACAGAACCGGAAAACCTTAAACTGATTTTCTGTGAGCGTCCGAGCAAATGAGGGCGTTTTTCGTTGTTTTGTATTGCAAGGAGCGGTTGCTGTGTGGGAGATCATGGGTAGTGGGTAGTTTGCCGGTGGTTTGTCGGCAAGCAGTTATAGGTCAACACTTCTTCATGATTTCTCT
>NW_021394907.1:0-243 GCF_001605985.2 Dendrobium catenatum
ATCAATTTATCAAAATTTTCTTTGATTTTCCTTGATAAAAGGTCAGCCATGGGATCCCTCTATGCTAATATTCTTGGATGTTCACTAGAATAGTTAACTTTCAAATACCTAGTTATTTCTTTGAGCTTTAAAAATCTCTAGCAAGCTCCTTGGAATCCTCTCATTGTCAAGATTCAACTAGGGTGTAAATGAGTCAAGATGAGCTTGAGTCATGCTTAACTCGACCTCGGCTTATCGGCCAAA
>NW_021394908.1:0-336 GCF_001605985.2 Dendrobium catenatum
AGAAACGTACCTCAAGGAAAATAGGATGTGAATTGCAAAGAGAAGCAACAAAATTGATTCCCACTAAAGCATATAACAAGAAAATAAGAACAACATTAATCAAAGAATGCAATACATTGCAATCACAATCAGAATGCTCATCATTCCATAATCAGAAGAAAAATGTACAATGCATTTTTGTATAAGGAATTTTTTTTAAAAAAATATATAAAATATAAATAATTAAAAACTTCTTTATCAAAAGCTTAATGAATTTACAAAGCCAAGAAAATTTAGATACTATAGCTTGATTTTTTAACTTGATTCTCTTATGAAAGTGAGAACACCCATCAAATG
>NW_021394909.1:0-215 GCF_001605985.2 Dendrobium catenatum
GAAATTTCTTAATTCAAAATCAAACATTTGAAACTTTCAAAATTCAATTTTAAAAATCAAATTCAAACACATTCAATTCAAAATCAAATCAGTTCAAATTCAAAAAAAAAATCATTCAAATCTCAAATTTTAAAATTTAAGCCCGATCCTCTATGTAAAGCAAGTTTCCTCTACATATGATCAATTTAAACCCGATCCTCTGTGTAGAGCAAGTT
>NW_021394910.1:0-297 GCF_001605985.2 Dendrobium catenatum
GAAATATGACGCAGTGCAGTAGCTATAGCTAAAAAAATACAGTCAAGTAAAATACAGGGGAGTAAAAAAAAGCAGTGCAGTAGCTAAAAAAAATACAGTCAAGTAAAATGCAGGGGAGTAAAAAAAAACAGTGCAGTAGCTAAAAAAAATGCAGTAGAGTAAACGCAGGGAAGTAAAATGAAATGCAGTGCAGTAGCTAAAAAATTTTTAAGTTACCTTATGTTGTTAACTCATCATTTGTTGATTCACTTGCATAAGATTATACACTCCCATTACTATCAGATTCATCATTACTTT
>NW_021394911.1:0-214 GCF_001605985.2 Dendrobium catenatum
AAGAAAAATTTTAGAAGAATTTCATGAATTTTTTACCAGTATGGGTGGGCTAATCGTAAGAGTGGTTACAAATTTTTTTTAGCAGAACTGTAAAATGAGAATGATGAAGACTACGCATAGGAGGAAAGGTGGTGCAAAGTAGCAACGTAAATGAAATCAATTGGGCAAGAGGGGTGGGTGTAGAGGATATTGAGAAGCTTCAATTTTCATCCTT
>NW_021394912.1:0-301 GCF_001605985.2 Dendrobium catenatum
CATAATAGAAAAGCTGCTATTCTTAAAATGCGATCTACTGATGCAACATTACAGTATGTTGATAAACATGTTTGCTATAAATAGCTGCTAAATGAAGTACATAGAAGAAAAGATTGTGAGGCAGACAGAAGAACTGCAATTGAGGACAATGGCCATGGAAGAAACTGTTGATAAAATCTTTAAAGCTCATCAAAATATTAAGGGGAACATGCAGCTTATAGAGGATGAACAACTTGAAATGACATATCTAACTGAGTTAAGTATATATTTATAATCCATTATTTTCCTTTACAATGATGCT
>NW_021394913.1:0-253 GCF_001605985.2 Dendrobium catenatum
CAAAAAACACACCAAAAATAGGAGGAAGTGGCCGGATAAATGAAGGAGATGGGGGAACCCTAAATCGCCTGAGCGGTGCTAGGGTTTAGGAGAGAGGATGTTGATATTACCTTGAAACATTTTTGTGCATCCTTTTACTTTTGGGCTTATTTAGTGCCTCTTTTTCTATTTGAGAACCATTGCGCATTCTTTTTTATTTTTGTACATTTTTTCAAAAGTAATTTTGATCTTTCCAAAATCAATAATAAAAAAT
>NW_021394914.1:0-336 GCF_001605985.2 Dendrobium catenatum
TGCCTTTTCCAGGTTGTTCACACTTCAAAATATTTGATCTTTCTAATTGTGATAGCAATTTAACTGTTTATTTTGAATACTTTTATTAGACCTGACTACAATACTTTATGGGCCAGAATGTTGACCTTTAAAAGAGAAGTATAAAATTAAGTGTTGCAAAGATTAGGATGCTTAGGTGAATGAGTTGCTTTACACAGGGGTACAAATGTTAAGAATGGTAGAGTTAGACCTAAAAATGTTTAACTAGAATGTATTAAAAATGACCATTTTTTATTAGATTTAAATGCGATTTTGACTCTTAATATGACAATAGAGAATAAGGATTCATGTAGCTGA
>NW_021394915.1:0-294 GCF_001605985.2 Dendrobium catenatum
ATTTACTGTGCCCTCTCAAATCCCACTACCAAACATCCCCTAAGAAGTAGTCCTCAAGATGGACTAAAGGGAAAGCATTGATGAAATTTAGAGCAAATGCTACTCTTATTATTATTTAAATTTTAAAATATTATATGAGTAAATAATAAAATTTTGCTATTAAATAAGTAAAAATATTAATTTTTGTATATATATGTCCCTTCAATAATTGCAAACACGTATATTTTTTCTTGGCGCAATCTACCGTTGATGTTGTAGGAAGTACCGGCGAAGTCCAGCTGCCGCAGCATCACC
>NW_021394916.1:0-330 GCF_001605985.2 Dendrobium catenatum
AAGGTAAGAATTTATTTAAGCAATATTTATATGATAATAGTGTAAATTAAAAGATGATAATAGCTATATGTTTGTGTATGTCTTTAGGTTATAATGCAGAAAGTTATTTCCACGAATCAAGAAATTAAAAGAACCAAAGTGGATAATTACAGTTGTGCTAAATTTCCTTATTGTATTTTCATTTCAATTCTCAAGGTAGTATTTTATATAATTGTTTTAATTTATTTTTGGAGATTATTACGAGTATGACAATGTAAATTCAATTTCATACATGATGATAAATTGGATAAATATAGATTGTTATGATTGAATATAAATATTTACTATCAT
>NW_021394917.1:0-412 GCF_001605985.2 Dendrobium catenatum
CAATTTGCCTTACATAATATCTCCAAATACCATATATGTTAGACCACATAATATCTCCAAATACTCGGATTTATGTGCTGTAAATTGTCACTTAAAATTAAATCATATAATTAAGTTATATGAAAATTTTAAATAGTCTTGAAAGTTCTAATAAAATTTTAATCAAGCGACAATTTACAGCAAGAGTTCAATGATATTTTTTGAAATATCAATGTTGACCTCTTTTTTGCCCTTATGTCATCTCGAGCATGTCTCTTTTCCTTTGATTGAGTAGAATTTGAGCCCAAGCGAGCTCAATCATGCACGATCGACTCAATCAAGACCCAAATTAATTTAAATTAAGTCAATTCGAGCCCAATTTTGTCAAAGTGGCGGTAGGGCTGCAAGCGAACCAAACGTTCGACGAGCTACT
>NW_021394918.1:0-487 GCF_001605985.2 Dendrobium catenatum
GTCCTTCGAACCTCAATAATACCAAAAGGTGGCGACCATATCAATCTGACCCTGACCTTATCCGTCGCTACCTATCTTATTATGTCCAACATAAAGTTTGAAGAGGTTGATTAAATTAGTAACTACATTCGCCACATGACTTTTGTTCATCTACCTACCACTCGACAGAAATAATATCTAGCTCTTGGTCACCTAATAGGATATATCCTCCACAATAAATATCAATTGACCTACCCTGGTGAACCAGACATTCTTCCTATCTTTTATACGGATGCCTCCTTCCGTATTCTGTTTCATCGGGGACACGAGCCTGAAGAAAAAGTCTTTGACGAAGAAGAAGGAGAAGATGCCCCAGCAGCAGCTCCAGCTCGACCATGACGACATGCCGCACCCTGAGCACCTGCACCAGCACACCCTACCGATGATTTGGTCGCATGCTTCGACCAACTGCAGACTCGTCTCAATATGCATATTCAAGAACAACATC
>NW_021394919.1:0-246 GCF_001605985.2 Dendrobium catenatum
TTCAAATTTATCACCCCCGACAAACGGTTGCGGGAGACGGATGATTTTTTAGCTTTTAGTTTTTAAGTTTTTTAGATGATTGACTTTATTTCAAGAATTTGGGATTTTGTTTGATTTGAGATTTGAAATTTTACATTTGAGATTTGAAATTTGATCCCTCCGGTTGAGATTTCCAGTCAACACGGCCATCATCGGGGTGACTTTAAAGTCATTTGTATTTTCGTAGGATTTTGGGAGGCATTTTAT
>NW_021394920.1:0-249 GCF_001605985.2 Dendrobium catenatum
CTCTCAAAAAAATTTTTTGCCCTCATTTTATAAATCATAAGCATCTTTGCCCATCCCCCACAAAAAAAATATTTTTGCCCACCCTAAAAAAAGAAGCTGGATCCGTCCCTGATCATATGGCATGGAAATCCTCTTCATTAGTTATCACACATCTGTGCAGAATGGAGATTAAACGACTACAGTCCCGTTTATAGCATCTTTGGTGCTGAGGCTGAACTGATCAAGCACAATTTTCTCGAGAGAACTTTC
>NW_021394921.1:0-237 GCF_001605985.2 Dendrobium catenatum
TATAGGATGCTGATAGAAGACTTACTCCAAATAGGCGGATTAACTGGAAACCAAAGTAGAGAATACCTAGCTTTGAAGGTCATACTCCTAATAGGCAGATTAACTGACAAATTAGGATGGTGCCACGAAGGGCGTACTCCACCACTAGCGAATGGCGATGTGGGGAGGAAACTTGCTCCACACAGAGGACCGAAACTAGTAAACTAGGATGGTGCCACGAAGGGCATACTCCACCAC
>NW_021394922.1:0-313 GCF_001605985.2 Dendrobium catenatum
CATGCTTATAGTCAAATCGAGTGGCTCGACGAGACGAATCCAACGAGCAAAAAATCATTGAATTTTGAAATCGTTAAGGCTTCCAATTGACCAATAAACGATCATTGATCAAGGGGATCGATATCAGCTGTCCATTCAAACCACTCACATTTTGACCTTGATCCTCCATATATTTACAAGTCATGCCACTCTCAAAAAATTATAAATTCCCTCCACTCTTCTCATAAGAGTGAGGAAGAAGAAAGAAAGGAAGGAAGGAATTTTGGAGCTCTCTTTGTATCGACCACCGTCGGAGTTCTTCCCGACCACCGTC
>NW_021394923.1:0-359 GCF_001605985.2 Dendrobium catenatum
ATGAATTGCATAGCTATAATTAAGATGTTTTTGTTATATATTTTTCAAAAATATTTGAATGTGAATTTATTTTCATCCAAATTCAACCAAAAAATATAATAAAAAAAACAAAATGATAAGAAAATTGATTTTTAAATATTAATCGAATTAAATTTTTTGTAAAAATTATTTTTTAATATAAGATCAATGGTTCATGGGAATATTTTTTTCATAGAGATTTATGAGTATAATAAAACTCTAAATGAGAAATTATGATAAAAATTTTCAAAGGCCAGTATTCAAAATTTGAATTTGCACTTGATATTATTTTTTAATTTTGTTATATTTCATAATTACAGAATCTATTTAAGCAAATATTC
>NW_021394924.1:0-728 GCF_001605985.2 Dendrobium catenatum
TACTTCACTGCATGCACTAGGAAGAGAACTTTTGAATTTTGAAAAAGTAAACAAAATTTTGAGATGCTTGCCTTCATCATATAATGCTAAAATCACTGCTATAACTGAATCTAAGGATTTGAACACGTATTCGATTGATAATTTACTTGGATCACTCATTGCTTACTAGCAAGGGGTGAATCAAAGTAACTTGATGTAGGTGAGAAGAAAAAGAAGAAAACAGTTGCACTGAAGGCGCAGAAATTAGATTCTAAAACTTTCGGGTCTGAAAGCGATGGAGTTGCCTTCATCACAAGGCAATTAAAAAGCTTTTTAAGGAAGAAGCAAAATCATCATTGGAGAAAAAGTAAGGATCATAAATATTCTAAAGGATCTTCTGATGTCGTTTGTTATGGATGCAGGAAGCCTGGACATGTGAAAGCTGATTGTCCTACACTCCAAGATCAGCCGAGCAAGGAAAAGGAAAAGGGCAAGGAGAAACCAAGTTTAAGAAGGACAAGAAGAGAATCTAAAAGGCGTTCTGGGAAGAATCTGGTACTGATTCCTCTGAGACTAAATCAGAGGAAGAGACTACAAACCTGTGCTTAATGGGGGAAGATCATATTGAGCAAAGTGATGAGGATGAGGTATGTAAACCAACCTATGATGAATTGTTTGAGATTTATGAGAAAATCCATGCATCATACAAAAACATAAGAAGACTCATGCTAATTTAAAATTGGAACTTA
>NW_021394925.1:0-402 GCF_001605985.2 Dendrobium catenatum
CTCCTACTTCAACCTTTTTGGCGGCATTCCTCCTCCTTCTCCAGAATAGTAGGGAATGAGAGATGAACTTCTTTGTTTTTTGTTGTACTCGTGTGTGTTCTAAATGTTTTGTTATGTCAGTTTTTATTTTCAGTGTTTGTTTTTATGTTTGTCTTTACTTTTAAGTTCAATGTATTTTTTGTTATTGTTGTTTGTTGAATTTTGATATTATGAAATGAATTTGTAATCCTTTTATTAATATCAATACATGTTGTACTTGATTCAAATTTGGTTTGTTTTTAGAATGTGGTTAATTTTTATGAATTTCATTAGTCTTATTTAATCTTAATTATGCCTAAATCAGATTGTAATTTGAGATTAATTCTATTAAAAAATCTAGTCTTTCTAAATTTAAAAATTGTT
>NW_021394926.1:0-457 GCF_001605985.2 Dendrobium catenatum
TCCTGGATGATCGGGCTTAAAATAAAAAATCTAATCAGGGGTTCTTAATTAAGGAAGATGTCATTAGGCAATCGGCCCGGACGATACTTGTATCGGCCTGGAGATAGGCTCAAAATAGAAACAAATTGATGCCATAAACAATTAAGGTATTTTGTATTTTTGGTAATCGCCAAGGACGATCTTTGATCGGCCTGGACGATATTCATAATTATGCCTTAATTGATCAGAAAATTAAGGAAGTAATTAAGGATGATTGATACGATCACATCATCCTGGACAATTATAGGATCGGCCAGGACGATCTAGTCAAAAAACCTTAGTTACACCTGGACGATCTGGATCGGACAGCTTGAATTCAGGGCGATTCTCAGGACATTCTCCTCTGATTTGAACTGATCAGCCAGAATGATCGTAAGGTCGTCCTGGATGATCAAGCCAATTTTTCAATCGTCTAGTT
>NW_021394927.1:0-242 GCF_001605985.2 Dendrobium catenatum
AAGTTGAAGAAGCCTATGGCGAAGAAGACTGCAACTCAAAAGGCTATTGATAGCTTGGGTGAATATTACCAGACTGTCAGGAAGCCTATCAAGCTCGGTGATTTTATGAAAGAGCTTAAAATAGATGAAAAGGAAGAAAAAGCTGAGGATGAATCTCTTCCTACGGAGATATGCCGAGTCATCTCAACAACATTAAAAATAACAGATAGGGAGAAATACGCTGAAAAAGCGGCCCCTGAATT
>NW_021394928.1:0-246 GCF_001605985.2 Dendrobium catenatum
GCAGGTTAGGCTTGAACAGTTACAACTATACATGTAGAATGGTAGCGCTATTGAAGATTGAGCATTAGTACGTCCATGTGGCACCTCCTTGACTTAGCAGCATTGGAATTTTGCCCCACACTATTGTGTAGATAAAGATTGGTCTTTATCATACTAACTCTTTCAATGTTGCAGCACTGTAAAATAGAGACATAGCCTTGCCATGTCCTTATTTAGGCACTCAGAGATTGTCAATGATGGCACCGT
>NW_021394929.1:0-274 GCF_001605985.2 Dendrobium catenatum
TTTACGCAATTGCCCCCCTGAAAAAAAAATAAAATACTATGATCTTTAGGTGATTGCCCCTCAAGAAAAATTATACACATTATGTAGAGGTGTTATTATAAGGACTTTTAAGCAATTGCCCCCATAAACATTTTAAAATACTATGGTGTTTAGGCAATTGTCAAATACAAAGAGAAATAGTAAAGAGAATCCAAAAATATCCTTACAATCAAAATTAGTTTCGGGGGCAGCGCTCCTCCAAAAATATCCTTACAATCAAAATTTGTTTCGGGGG
>NW_021394930.1:0-223 GCF_001605985.2 Dendrobium catenatum
TAGAGGTGCTACGGGCGGAACCACCGGGTCGTAGCCCCCGGTGACTATGAGTATTTCTAAACTTAGAAAACCCTTAGGGGCCCCTTGATGTGGTTTGTGCGAACCCTTACCCCTTTAGGTCCCTGTAGTAACTTCAATTTAATTAGGATTACTTTTTATTTTTAGATCCCCAAACTTCTTTTATATGCACGCAATGTCCTAAGGGTTAGTGATAACAAAGATT
>NW_021394931.1:0-203 GCF_001605985.2 Dendrobium catenatum
TAAGTTTCGATGGTTTTTTTCTGTTCACTTACTGCTGGTAATTCTGTGCAATCGAGATCGAGCCATGTCGTGCTCTATGTTGTGGTATTTTTGTGCAATTTCTGCTGTTATTTCTGGTGCAAACGACCAAAGTTGAGCTCGATTTTCTAGTTTTCTTTGTTCAGTATCTGCTGGTTTTTCTGTTAGGTTATTTCAGTGATGCA
>NW_021394932.1:0-314 GCF_001605985.2 Dendrobium catenatum
TTGGTAACATTTATGATAAATCCTGTTAAATCTTGTGACTGTTTGCCTGTTCAATTTAGGATTTAAAGTGATTAAGATATTTGACATGCATTTCTTGGATAATTAAAGTTAAACAACATAAGTTGAAATAAACTACAACAAAATTTTAATAAAAATACAACAATAACATAGATTTAATTAATATTCATAATTTTTAGAATTATCTAAATTTGTAAGAAATAATTGAGAAATTGTTGTAAAACCTCAAGTCCTGAAACAGACTATTTAAATCATACAGAATCTAATCAATAAATGGATTATTTATTAATTAATAA
>NW_021394933.1:0-221 GCF_001605985.2 Dendrobium catenatum
GAAGTCAGAACTCCAACGGCAGTGGGGAAGGTTTGGTGAATTTCAGCTAACCACTATGGGTTCTGAATGTTTCATTTGCATTTTCTCCTCTGTGGAAGCCACTAATGTAGTCCTATGTTGAGGTCCCTGGTTCATTGGTTGTAATCTTGTTAGGTTAGATAGGTGGACACCTGGTTTCTCCCCTGTGTCTATGGAAGGATTGTCCTCTCTAGTGTGGATAT
>NW_021394934.1:0-214 GCF_001605985.2 Dendrobium catenatum
GTGACCTAGCAATGCTAAACTGGCGAGAATTAGGGATATCATGCGATTCAAAATAGCCCTCTAATTGTCTAACCCATTCCCTAAAGTAGTAAGGGTCCAAGGAACCATCAAAGGAGGGTAGCCGGTCATGTGACTCTAAGTGAGATCGTTGTGGCTTAAACTCAGGTCTAGGTTGATAAGCAGAGTGGGACACATAATTCGAGTGGGGATAGTC
>NW_021394935.1:0-667 GCF_001605985.2 Dendrobium catenatum
AGAAGGATGGTGGCTATTGATTTTTATTTTCTTATTGAGAAAGTTTTCAGATTTCTTAACACTTGGGGATCAAAGTCATTATCCTTAGTAGGGAAGTTAGTTCTGATCAAAACAATAATCCTTACAATCCCAAACTATTTTAGCTCCCACTCTTTGGTACCGGTACAAGTTCTAAAAGAGATAGATAAAATGTGTAGAAGTTTCCTTTGGAGGAAATCTGGTGAAAATCCCGGACTGCATTATATCAGTTGGGAAAATTTGTGTAAAAAAATGAAGAAAGGAGGTTGTGGATTATTTTCTTCAACAACAAGGGTAGCTCCTCTCAGAGCTAGATTATCTTGGAGATTTTTGAATAACAAAGATTCCTTACTACATAAAACTTTGGCTCCCAAGTATGGTGTAAAGTTTTAAAATTCTGGCAATAAGAGAACTTCTTCCTCTTGGAAAATACTTTGCAACGGAGGTAAGGTGCTGGATCCATTTTTAAGATGGATAATAGCTAATGGGAATTCAATCAATGTATTCAAGGATAAGTGGATACTTGACAAAATAATCAATGAGTGGCCAACTTTTGTTGTTCTTCAAGATGAAGGAGATAATCTGTTGAACAAATACATCGAAGAAGGAAGCTGGAATGTGGAAATTATGAAGCAGAATTTAGGTAATG
>NW_021394936.1:0-330 GCF_001605985.2 Dendrobium catenatum
ATAATAAAAGAGAAAAAAGAGAAGAAAAAAGAAAAAAAAAAAAGAAAAAAATTGTGCCACGTTTCACATGCACATTTTTCTTGAGATCATCGTAACTTTAACAACACCACTGTCATCATCCCGAACAAGGTATAATGTCTCCAAAACCTTAAGACATCAAATCTCGCTTTCGGCGCTCGTAGCGTGGTGGGAGGGAATCCGGTATGACGCATGCCGCGAGGCAAGTAGGCCTTTACGCACTCTTGTACGTGGCAAGGACAATTATAAGTAACCATGTATGTGCCGTCATTCCTGCGGGAAAGAAAAAAACTATATTTTTAGATAGATACC
>NW_021394937.1:0-439 GCF_001605985.2 Dendrobium catenatum
CTAAATCCAATACCTGTTGTTTCAACCAAAGGACTTAGGCCAAACAACTTCCAAGAGAAATGTACTCAGCTTCAGCAGTGGAAAGTGCAACAGAGTTTTGCTTCCTATTATACCAAGAGATCAAAAACTGTCCAATGAAGTTCTTTTTCTATCCACCTTGCATCCTGCAAAATCAGAGTCAGAAAAACCAACAATCTCAAACGAAGTGCTGTCTAGGGTACCAAATCCCTAAGCCTTGGGTCCCCAAAAGGTATCTAAAAATTTTCTTAACAACAGTCAGGTGGGACTCCTTAGGGTCAGCTTGAAATCTAGCACAAAGGCAAACACTAAACATAATATCAGGTCGGCTCGCAGTCAAGTAAAGTAAAGATCCAATCATGCCTCTATACTTCTTTTGATCATTAGACTTACCACTTGGATCCTTATCCAATGGAGCACT
>NW_021394938.1:0-2238 GCF_001605985.2 Dendrobium catenatum
ATCTCATTTCTATTTGGATATTCATAAGGAAAAAAAAAACAATTTTTTTTCTCTACTTTTATTTTATTATGATACATATTGTTAACATTTCACTTACTAAGCACAAGAAGTTTACTCCTTCTAAGACCCTTGCCATAAGTGGGTAATAAAGGAGGCTTCTTTAAATTCTCCTTTTTTTCTTCTATACTTACTCTATTAGCTACTTCAAAATGTCAAAGGAAAGATTGATTAAAAAGATCCACTAAGAGATATATTATTGATGTTCATACCAATTTACTGGAGGCGATCTTTACCTTCTTTACCCCAAAATGGAAGTCATTCGCTAATCTAATGCATGTCTTATCTGATTCAAAGGATAAGGCGTTAGGTGATATATATTGTAATTTAAGTCCGCACTTACGTATGATCTTAATGATCTCAAATTGCATTTGAAAAAAATCAGATGATTGGAATGATCTACATGATCAAATGATTGATTTTGATAACTAAAAAATCTCGCTACCACTAATCCCATGATGATAAAAAGATGAGCCAGAAGAGGTCATCATAAAGGTTAGCCTTCTTAAAATCCATTTAAAGAAGCCCCCTATTCCAAGGGCTTCGATCCTCTCATGTTCACATAGTTTGATGGTACTAGCAACCCCATGCAATACATAGCCTAGAATAAAGCTTTTTATGAGAAAAAATATCATCAACTTTTCATTTAAATTTTTAATTTTTTAATATTTTATCTTCCTAATAATTATAAAAATCTTTTTTTTTTCTTCATATATAATTTAGACAAAAACCATCTATTTAAATATCTCATTTAAATTTAATGTATTGTACTCTTACAAATGCCCATAAAATTGTAGCTCTGAACTACATAAATATTAATTATTATTTTTTCAAATAGAAATGTTATTTAATTTTTGTTAGGTTATGTGTTTTCTAAAAAGTATATATATAGATTTTTTGTGTTTTAAAGAATTTGCAAAAAAAAAAATTCGTTTAATTCTTTCTAATTTTTTTTGTAGTTTTTATTTATTTAGCTTAATTCTTTTTTAGATCCCCTAAAATTTACCTTATTATTACCTCACAATGCCCATTTTCATGATCAAAGTAACACAAATTAAATACTCATATAAACTATTTCTCACCCTTTTCATGAAAAGAGGTGGTCAATTTTAGGCTTCATTTGGGACAACTTTTTTATTGCTTTTTAAAGCAATTTTTTTAGTACAAAAATTTAAATTTTTGTACTAAAAAATCACTTTAAAAAGTAGTCAAAAAACCGTCTCAAATAAAACCTTAGAGTTCATTTGGGGCAGCTTTCTTACTGATGTTCAAGAAATTTTTGTACTAAAAAATTATTTTAGAATATTATCCTAAACAAAATCTTAATCATTTTCACACAAACTCTGATCAATGTTAAGCAGAATGTTGTAAGGAAAATAACTTTGTTAAAAACTATTGTAAATAATGCATTAATTTACTTAAAGGTAGGGATTTTTAATATTCGATTGCTTAGTTGGCAGAGAATCAAACGTAAAGCATTTTATTCAAAAATTGAAAATTCTTAATTTAAGTTTTTGATTAACTTAGCAAAATCCTGGATTTTCAAAACGTTCATCAAAAAGTCCAACTTGTCTGATTCGAACCAGCGACCTAAGGATTGCAGCCAGATCCGTAACTAAGGTTTTGTTTGGAACATCTTTTTTTCTGTTTCTTAAACCAAGAAGCTGGTTTAAGAAGGAACAAGAAAGCTGCCCCAAATGAAGCCTAAGCCTTATTAGATTCACTACTAAGCAAATGATTCCTTATAAAATATATCATATTTTCTATTTTAATATTTGATTGAACTTGTTTGTAAGATTTTCATATAATTTACTAATAATTTCGGATCTAACATCCTTAAGAGTTTAGTGAGCATGGAGCATGCTAAGAATCATAAGAGAAACAATTTATAAAGCAGAACAAAACAAGGAAACCTCAATAAATATAGAAAAACAAAAGTTTGTTACAACAATAAAACTTGCAAAAATTAAAGAGAGAATGAGCAGAAAGATACAAGGAGTGTTGGGTTGCATTCTAAGAGCTACTACTAAGGTTAAAAAGCTAGAAGAATCCTCTGATTCAATCATTCAATTGTTAAGTGAAGAAGAAGACCATTTGGCACAAGAGTATTACTATTAGCTCTAGCAACTAATGAGACTTACTATCTAATAATAAGTAAGTTAACACCAATATATTGACAAG
>NW_021394939.1:0-977 GCF_001605985.2 Dendrobium catenatum
TAACACAGATTATTGTGTATTTATCAAGACGTTCGAGGGATAGAGGCATGCAACTGCTTATGGAAGAATATTTGGTTGGAGATGTCTACTGTAATATTGTTTCTATATTCCAAAGCATGGATGATTGCTACCTTCTTTATTTATTATCCTAACAAAATATTCTATACTTTATCAAATTTTTTTTGTGATGGATGTCTACATTGTATGATCTATGTGGTTTTTTCAACGGTTATTGTAATGCTTATCTTAGCTCTTTGATCTTTTCACCTAAGGGGAATTTCTTCAGATCAAAATATATTGTAATTTTTGCAACTGTTTAATGGTTGAAGTTTTGTGAAGCGGACTGAAATTTTTTTCATCATTTTGTAAGAATGTAATTGAACATTAGGGGTCATCACTTTCTTATAAGCATACAATTCAGCACTGGATTTTCTCTTGTTGGCCCATCTTATGGGGTCTCAGGAACTCGGAATGCATCGGCAACTTGTGGCGGATCAGAAGCTCGGAAACTTGGAATGCATAAACAACTTGTGGCGGCTCAGAAGCTTGGAAACGTGGAATGCTTTAACAACTTATGGCAGTTCGGAAGCTCGGAATGCATCTAGTGGCGGCCCCATACAAAACAATATTAAGCTTGAAGATAGTGGAGCATACAATTACGCTTGGATTTTATTATGTTGGTTCATCATCAAAGAAACTATGTGAAGTTTTATCTATTTCTTTCTTTCTATACTGCGGTGAATTTATTTGCACTGTTACGTAGGTTTATTAGTAGTAGCTCGTTCATTGCTTTTTAATTTGTGCCGAGGAACTTACTGGAAGATGCTTTGGTAGAAATAATTCTTATTTTTTTTCTTAATTGCTCAGTGACACTTGAGGAATTTCATCTCTTTCGATATTATATTTTAAAAGTATTTATCCATGTTTTGCTGCAAAATTCTAATTATCATATTACTTAATTTTTAATTTAGTCTTTT
>NW_021394940.1:0-288 GCF_001605985.2 Dendrobium catenatum
TATCTGCACAACTATAAATATTTCAAAATACCCCTACGCGTGCACTAGGGAATGTATACACATAGGCACACTAAATGGGGTATATAAAAATCACCCGCATGGGCCCCGGCGAGCGTGTTATTGGTACACACGTGTTATTGGACGCGTGCACTAGGGATGCTGCGCAGGTCGATAAGTGAATTCTAGTTCGAACCCGATCCTTCTATACGGATCAATAGAAATCGACAGGGTTCGAACCTTTAAACGAATACACGGCTGTGGCGACCAGTGTATTTGTTTCAACACATT
>NW_021394941.1:0-266 GCF_001605985.2 Dendrobium catenatum
ATAAACTTGAACACAGTGTGTATAATGCTTGCTCATAATGTATATAATGCTTGTATATAGCGTGTATAATACTTGTATAAACTTATGCATAGTGTGTATAATACTTGTACGTAGCATGTATAATGCTTTTATATAGCATGTACAATGCTTGTATATAGCACGTATAAACTTATATAAAATATGTATAATACTTGTAAATAGCGTGTATAATATTTATATATATCATGTATAAACTTATATATAATATATATAAAGCTTGAGCATAG
>NW_021394942.1:0-863 GCF_001605985.2 Dendrobium catenatum
GACTTAATTTTACTTTTTTAAAATATTAGTGCATTTATATGAAAATTTTATCCCCCCTAAAATGAAAAGTTTGTTCTGCCCCTGATTATATATGAGGAATTAGTATTGATACGCCGCAATCAAATAATAGTACCAAGGTTGTAATAAGATGTAATTATCAATTAAGGCTTCGTTTGGTGTGGCTTTCTTATTGCTTTTTAAAGCAGTTTTATGGTACAAATTTCTTGAGAAATTTTTGTACCAGAGAACCGCTTTAGAAAGCAGTAAAAAAATCGTCTCAAACAAAACCTAAATAAATGTGTGTACAATTATTTGTTTTTGTGTATTGATTTTTTTTAAATGTTTTTATTCTTTTGTCTTTGTGTTAGAATTAGATTGTGTATTCCAATGAACTCATATAACTATCATTTTTTTCTCTGAGATGATTGTAATACATGATAAATCAATAAAAATTTATATTGCATTTATCTCAAAATAAATCCGATGATTATAGCGCCCATTTCGATCAAATTTTGGATAATTAAAGTAGACGTGATAATCAAGGCTTCATTTGGAATAGCTTTCTTGTTGCTTTATAAAGCAGTTTTTTAGTTCCAAAGTTTTTTGAACAAGCAAATTTTCTATTATAAAGCAAAAAAGCAGTAAGGAATATGTCTAAAAAAATCTAAGTCATTTATATAATATAATCAAATTGTAAGGGCATAAAATGCAAATAAATTTATTATTATGTCTAAATAAAAAGGTATTCAAGTTGAATCATCAGACCAACTTCTTCAAAAAATGCTCCAATATTTAGTAGTATTAATCATTATTTTTATTAATTAGATATAAAAACATATAAGATATATTTTTTATAATTTTTT
>NW_021394943.1:0-384 GCF_001605985.2 Dendrobium catenatum
AGCTAACAACTCAGAAAGTGAAAGCTCTACAGGGGAGAAAGAGGATGAGATAGCACTGATGACCCGACAATTCAAAAATTTCCTGAAGAGAAAACAGAAGCGTCATCAGAACAGCTAGAATAAAGGTAAGAGCTCAGGGTACAATAAGGTTTCATCTGATATAATCTATTTTGAGTGCAGGAAGCTAGGTCACCTTCGAGCCGATTGCCCTAATCTAAAGAGTCAACCAGCTAAGGAGAAACGTGACGACAAAGCCAGAAAGAAAGATGAAGACACAAAAAACTTTTTAGGTCGACTCTGCCTCAGAATCATCAGAAGAAGAAGTATAGGAGGAGGTAATAAATCTATGTCTTATGGCTAATGATAACCTTGATCAATTGGATC
>NW_021394944.1:0-242 GCF_001605985.2 Dendrobium catenatum
TTTTAAATTAAGATGCTTTTTATTCTATTCCTCAAATTCATCAAGTATGGTCATATGATTGCTTTCTAAAGTGAAATGATCTTTTCTCTGGCACTCATGCTCTTTTTGCAAAGTTAAAAAATCATTTTTAATAGTAGCATGCAATTTCTTGAGCTTCATATATGAAGAATGATTTTTTTTTCAGAAAATTCAAATAATTGATCAAAAGTAAGCTCACATACCTCTTCTTAATCAGAGTGATC
>NW_021394945.1:0-241 GCF_001605985.2 Dendrobium catenatum
ACCCTTGACACGCATATAGATGTACATATAACATTCAAAATCAAATCTTGGATCTAGGGAAGCCTTAAAACTAGGTGAGTGTGTGCAACCTAATCATGCAAGGATTAACATTAATTGAAATGACTAATGATGTGATTAGTGAACAATTAATTAAAATATAATTATTCACTAGTCAATTCCCCATAAATTCCATTCAAATGTCTCAATCTATGCTTAAATTTTTAATAAGTCTCTCATATGC
>NW_021394946.1:0-265 GCF_001605985.2 Dendrobium catenatum
AATGGTGGGAGCAAAAAGGTGCTACCATTCATATTCTACCTCCTGAACTTAAACATAAATACTCTGAATGGGTTGAAACGTCCCCTCATCTTCACAACCTTAATCCTGATTATCTAGCAGAAGGCATGAGCGAATTCTTTTTCTTTTCTCAGGGACAATTTCCATGGATTTGGACATGGAATATTGAAATCAATAATGATACTTTTATTCAAATCAAATGCCTCGTTCGTAATTTTTCTATTAAATGGTGGTCTGCCATTTTAAT
>NW_021394947.1:0-254 GCF_001605985.2 Dendrobium catenatum
AGTTTTTTTTCTCCGGCTCTCTCTTCCGCCCTCAAATATGTGAGACCCATATTTTTTTGTTCGAAGGAGAATTCGTAACAGAATTCCTAAATATCCGCTGATCCCCTCATGGCCGGCGGCGATTGCCGGATTGCGCTCCCGCCCAATCCTTCGCTGTATGCACCATCCGACAACAAAACTTCCTATATTCTCGCCCATCTTTCTGAACACTCTGATCGTCCTCGAGCTTGTCCAGGCGAGAGCTCGTCCAGGTG
>NW_021394948.1:0-362 GCF_001605985.2 Dendrobium catenatum
GACTACAGTTGCTAACCGAGTGAAAGTCGGCAAAAGCACGACGACAGTTGGGGCAGGGCTCAAATCCGACAGGCAAAAGTCTTGCGTTAGTTGGTAGCCGGGCGTAAGTCTAACAATAATCTATGGCTAGACAGAAGTCCAGCAATAGTTGATGGTTTCGTTCGACGACAGTTGGTGGTCGGGGAGGAGCTTGGTGGAAATAGAGATCTCAGATTTATCTTCATTTCATCTCTTCTTTCATTCCTCATCTTCCTAGCTTGCTTACGCCCCCTCGCCCCGTCCCCCCAATGAAGATTGAGGGGTCTATTTATTATTTTTTGGGAGTTGCATGACCAATAAATTTGGAGAAGATCAAGGACTTG
>NW_021394949.1:0-430 GCF_001605985.2 Dendrobium catenatum
TCTTGCGATAGGACTCCACCTATTCCAATTCCTGAGGTGTCGCAAGTGACTTCAAAGACTTTTGAAAAGTCAGGTAGGCGCATGACAGGGGCTTCTACCATTTTTAGCTTAATATCCTCAAAAGCCCTGCTTGCATTCGCAGTCCAACGGAACTCTCCTTTCTTCAGGCAATCAGTTATGGGCGCCACAATTGTGCTAAAATTCCTGATAAACCTCCTGTAAAAGGTGGCCAATCCATGGAAACTCCGAACATCTCTAATATTTTTGGGTTCAGGCCACTCGTTAATCGCTCGGACTTTCTCGGGGTCTGCGGAGATTCCTTGAGGAGATATGATAAATCCTAGGAAGGTAACTTGGTTCGTGAGGAATACGCACTTACTTGGGTTAGCGTAAAACTTTTCTTTCCTCAAAACTTCACAGACTTAAGTGA
>NW_021394950.1:0-259 GCF_001605985.2 Dendrobium catenatum
TTCTTAAATAACATCCCTACCACTCTTTCATAAAAAACCAGATTCATTTATTTTAAATCGATTAGGTGGTTAGCTGGCTCCCCAATCCAGGCCGGGTTAAATTAATTCTCTTTGGAAAAACTAAATACAACGATTATTATCATCATTTTCAATCAATCGATAATGATTGATATCTTCTTTCTTCGGAGAGATATATCAATTATTATCATGTTTTTTATTATAAAATTAATGATCATTTTATTCAAATTAGAATAGTCAA
>NW_021394951.1:0-321 GCF_001605985.2 Dendrobium catenatum
TATTAGGTTATTCCTTATATAAATTAGGAAAATCATCTTCCATAAACCTACCATCGTCTTCCCAATTATCAGTAACCTTTATGAACTGCTCCTTAAACCAGGAAGAAGGTAACATATGATTCTCCATAGAAACAAATTCTACATCCTCTAAAACTGAGTTATTGCTCTTTCCTTCTATACCAACCAATTGAGCATGAACATTAGTATCCTTGGTAGTATCCTAATCAATGAAAGGATTAGGAATCAAAGAATCAGTAGCATTAGATAAATTTTGATTTAAAATTCAAGAATGGGATGTTCTGACATTATGTAAAGCATTGT
>NW_021394952.1:0-322 GCF_001605985.2 Dendrobium catenatum
GATGCTTATGCTTTGGTGAGTTTTTTAATTTGCTTGACAGGTCCTCGCTTTCATCACCAACTAAGCCACTTTTCTCCATCTTTTCAACATTTAGCACTATCATCTCTCCTACATCCAAAAGTCTTTGGCCCGAACTTTGCTCATAGGTAATGAGTGAGCCAATCAAATTATCAATAGAATATTCATTCAAATTTTTTGATTCACAAATAGTAGCAACTTTAGCATCAAACTTATCAAGTAGACAATGTAAAATTTTATTAACTTTTTCAAAGTTTGAAAACTTTACCTAAAGCATGCAATGATGTCACAATTTGAATAAACC
>NW_021394953.1:0-413 GCF_001605985.2 Dendrobium catenatum
TGCATTGCATTCTATTTTTCCTAAGAAGGATCCCAAATCCGTTTGGATTCCTAAATCTGACTGTTGTTGAGTTTTGCAGGTGTGATCTCACCAATGACCTCGTGGGAGCATAGGATAACTGGACATATGAAGGCTCGCAGCTCATTCATGCTCAAACCTGCTGCTTCAATAAATTCTTGAAATATGTTTTGTTTCATTGTGTTTTGTTTTGATTTTTTTTATGTGTTTTGTTTTCACGTGATTCTTTAAATTTGGCCTTCCATATGTTGAATCTTTTCAAGATTTTAGATTTTGGATTTTTGAAGATTGTGTTTAGTTTTTCTAAATTTAGGTAAAGGGAGAAACACCGTGGATAGTTTCCCTCATTATGACCTGAATTAGTGGTATAATTTTTCTTCTCTAAACAAAAGTCT
>NW_021394954.1:0-607 GCF_001605985.2 Dendrobium catenatum
AAGTTCAAGAATGAGTTCCTTTCTTTGTTCGAGTTCAGTAATAAGCTCAAGTCCAAATCAAATTTGAGTCTTTGTTGAAGTTCAAATGAGAGTCCAAGTTGTTCGAGTTATAACTGCTTGAGTTTGAATTAAGCTTTGAATGAGGTCTTTTGAGTTCAAATCAAAGTACTATTATTCAAGTGCAGCTTGGCTTGAGTCCAACTCAACTCTTCAATAAGTCCTTTATATTCATTCAAGTCCCTTGTATCATTCTGAAGTCCAAGCCTTGTTGGCTTAATGTTCAAATCAAGTTCTCTTGTGTCCATGTCTTGTTCAAGTTTGATGTACACAAGCTTTGAGTTCAATAAAAGTTCACTTTGCAAGTTCAAGTTCATTGTCCACTGTGGTCCGAGCTTGATTCAAGTTCCATTTCATTTTACTTGGGTTCAATTCTTTATTAAGTCATTTAGATCTTGTCCAAAGTCCAAGTATAAGTCCTTTGTCGTTCTTGCATGTCATTCGAGTGCAATCAAGTCCAAGTGTAGTATTGCATTCACCTGAAATTTTGGCAGCCTTCCGGCATCTCCCCCATTTAGGGGAAAACTACGAAAAACTGGGCCTTTCCCAC
>NW_021394955.1:0-350 GCF_001605985.2 Dendrobium catenatum
TATAATTTGAACATCGTACCGTACGAACACGTTTGTATAATACGATGAATAGAGATGAATTATAATCGTCCTGAAGATCATCCCGGATGATCTCTTCGATTTTGTCTTATTGTACTGTACGATCCCAATCGTACCATACGATGAACAGAGACAACGTTTGATCGTCCTGACTATCGTCCTGACTATCATCCTGTACGAACAGAAGTGTTATGGATTGTACCGTACGATTTATAATCGTACTGTACGACTTCTTTTGAACTGTTCGTACCACTTCGTACCCGGAAGAAGTCTCTTTATACATATCATACTGTATGATTAGAAACTGTACTGTACGATAGTAACGACTACTT
>NW_021394956.1:0-266 GCF_001605985.2 Dendrobium catenatum
TATAGCATTGAAGAAGGAATATAAGCATAACTATGAATATTGAGATACGATGTTTGCATGCCTTGACAAAAGTTGTAAAATGTTCTAGGTTCTTAAGAAGATAATATAACTATAGGAGATTAGTAGATACCCTTTTCACTTCTACAAGCTCGATAGAGATCTAGGGATGCATATGCTCTGAATCACATCTATAATTAAGAGAATCATTTAGAAAGAAATGAAATTTATTCTCATTAATTCAAAACACTTTATTTAAATATTATATC
>NW_021394957.1:0-218 GCF_001605985.2 Dendrobium catenatum
GCCCAGGAGGGGCTAGCGGCATATCAATACTCCCCTCGCAAAAACTCACCTTGTCCTCAAGGTGAAAGGAAGGGAATTGCTCCTTCATTCTTTCCATTGGCTCCCAAGTGGCATCGAAATCGGGAAGACCCCTCCACTTGATCAGCACTTCCTTGTTGCCCTCTTTATCTGATCTCACTCCTGCAAGCTACAAAGGCTCTAATATCACTTCCAATTCC
>NW_021394958.1:0-294 GCF_001605985.2 Dendrobium catenatum
TGCACAGATCGCAAACAGAGGGGCGCCATTCATACTGGATTTTAAGGTTGAAGAGTTTACCTTCCACTGTAATAGGAATGGAAGCAGGATAAGTAGCAGAAGAGTCAATCTGGACACACACTCTAGCGTATGTGAGTCTCGATTTAGATGCTGTGAGAGCATCGACAGCAAGTGGGATACCAACTTTGGTGGCGATCTTGGAAATGCCTATCGGGGTCCAGCAGCAGAGCGGTAAATCGTGGATTTTGAACCAAATGGGGATATTGGTGTACTCAATTCTTTCAGGGCTGAAGT
>NW_021394959.1:0-242 GCF_001605985.2 Dendrobium catenatum
ATATGATAAAATTTCAAGAGAAGTGCTGTAAATAGTTTTAGAAAAGAAATGAGTTAATAATACTTACATTTAAGTCATTAAAGATGTGAATGTAGGAGTTGTTATTTGTGTTCAAACATAAGTGATTTAACCGAGTGTTTTTCTATTTCAGTGTGGGCTCCGAAAATTCGGCCCCGGCCTCCGCCCGCTTTTCTTTTTTATTCAGCGAGGGAGTTTTAACTGAATAAGTTCTGAGGTAAATT
>NW_021394960.1:0-836 GCF_001605985.2 Dendrobium catenatum
AAATAATAAAAAAATTATTTATCTTATTGTTTCTTACCATAACTTTTTAGTATAAAAATTTTAATCATTATACTGAAAAACTCTTTTAAGTAGTTAAAAAGCCACACATGCTTTATGATTACTCTCCGCGTCTGAAGCTAGGGATTCTCCACGTTTGGAGCTAGGGCTTTCCGCCCCGCTCTACCTCGGCTTCTCCTGGTGGTTTCTCTCCGGCAATGCCCCGCCATTGCCGCGTCTCTGGTTTTAGGGAAGTTCTTTCCTCCCTTATGGTTTTCCATTTGTGATTTTTTGTTTGTTTTCTGCTTCGTCCCCTTAATTTGGCCCTTCGTGGCCTGATTGGTGACGAATCGGTTCTTGGATCCTAGTTCTTTGGATGGATCCAATAAGTCGTGTTCTTTCTTGGATGCTTTGTCTGTTTCTGCATCAGATGTTTGTTTTTCGGTTATCAAAATGACTACATATCGCGGTTTAATTACCTGCTATGTGGATTTCAGAGGAGGAGATTATTTCGTTGGCGGCACGCCGGCACCCTTCCAGTTTGTCTTAGTTGATTTTTTTCCTTCCCGTCCTTCTAGATTGGATAACATTTGAAGTTTTTTTTTTAAGAAAAATCTTAAGTTATCCGCTAATTTCTCTATAACCTTGCTTGACTCCTTTCAAGTGCTAATTTAATTGACGAGTGACCTGAATTATAGCAGGTTTTTCAGCCACCGTTCTTACCTTGTTATAATTGCTACATGAAAGTTATCAAATGGTTTCCTTCCATTGATATAGGTGTTGAATCCCCTATTATTTCCATTTAGATTTCCTTCCCTATTTTACGGCCTCATTTATTC
>NW_021394961.1:0-237 GCF_001605985.2 Dendrobium catenatum
CAGGTTAACAAAGATTTTTTTTCCAAAAATCACATATTACATTCAACTATTTCAAACATTACAATACCCCCCATATATATAGGTATGAAAGGGGAAGACCAAAAGACATATTACATTAATTAACACAATAACCTAAACATAACAAGCATTAAAACACCTAAATTCTCCCCCCTTGCTCACGGAATTCGGCCCCATACCAAGAACCGAAACAGCCAGCGCGGAAGCCAAGGAGGCCGC
>NW_021394962.1:0-268 GCF_001605985.2 Dendrobium catenatum
AAAAAAAGCTAATTTATAGCAAAAATAAATCCGTCAGAAATTCAAGCGGATATTTCGGTGAATTTCTGATGGAATATTTCCAACGAATTTTTGTCAGATTTTCGATGGGATTTAAAAATTTTTTGAAAAGAATTATTATAAATATTTATAATTATTCCTTCTGTTAAATTCAATTAAGTAACTCAATAACTTAATATCAAATTAAATTAAATATTATTAAACTAAAATAATTAAATAATTTTGATAATTATTTCTACATTAAATTAAC
>NW_021394963.1:0-297 GCF_001605985.2 Dendrobium catenatum
ATTAATTATAACTAATTATAATTATTATTAATTAATTATAAATAAGAATACTTAATTTATAATTAACTTAAATTAGCTACAAGTAATTATAATTAATAGAAGAGCAAATGAAGATTATCTGGAAGAAATCTGCTGTTTATCCGGCAGGTCTATTACTGCAAGAGCAGTGGAGGCTATCAGCAAATTCAACAGTTTTGTTGATGATATGGGCTTTTATACTTGGTTAAAAAAATTGAGACTTCCAGCTAGGATTGAATTGTTTTGGTGGAGATTGAGTAAAGAAGCTATCCCAACAAA
>NW_021394964.1:0-216 GCF_001605985.2 Dendrobium catenatum
ATGTGGTGTTGAATTTCAGAGATCTTGGTTATATTTTGAAATTAATTTTGTATCAATGTATATATTCTTATATTTATTTTAAATAATATCATTTCAAAGATTTTTTTTCTTTTTTTAAAAAAAATCCCTTTTATTGCTTTGAACTTACAAAAATCATAACTTCCTTGTTTTTGATCCGCTGTCGACGCACAACGTCTTATTTTGAACGTATTTAGA
>NW_021394965.1:0-999 GCF_001605985.2 Dendrobium catenatum
AAAGTGTTGTGAAAGTGGAGTTTTGAATTGGGATACAAAGGTCCAAAGCTTAGACTCCAAAGAAAAAGGGACACCCCTTAGGGGAGTAGCCCTTTTCTATTTGGAGATCCAAATTTGGATCACTTCTTCACTACCCAAAGAGGAAAGAGTAGCCTTCCCCTCAAATGAAGTGCCCTCTTATCCATTTGGGTAGTCTACTACGAAGAATCAAAGGAGTCGGAAGAGAAAGAGCTTCAAGGAGAACAAGATTAAAGATTCGTAGATAGAAAGTATCCCTTTCAAAATCACTTGCATCACTACTAGGTTTAGAATCTTGGTTGTTGTCAGTGGTGCCCGGCCACTTTAGTTTATGTAAATTTTGGTTTGTAATAAGCAAGACAACTTTGCCTATGGATATTTAGTAATTAATTCGTTTATATTTAATTTATTGAGATGATTGTGTATAGAATTACCTAGTTTTCATAATTTTTTAGCATTTATGTGCCACTTTTATTTCCGCCTAGATACGTGAGACTCATATGGGTGTAAAAATTTTTATACTCATAATCTAAAAGTTTAAAATTTAGTGAGTCTAAATAACATAGAAAGATAACAAATTTAGGGAATTAGCCAGGGATTGACCCCGGGGTCGCATGCATATTTTTGCACTACTATGTCCTTGCTTTTGACCCTTCCCCACCTGCGGGTAGAGTCCGGATAGTTTGACCTATGAGGATGAGGTGTCAGACCTAAGGAAGTCCAGTCTTCTAAAAAAATTATTTTCTAAGCCTATTTTTAACTTTTAAGCATATTTGATTTGAGGTTGTTAACTAACATGCATTGCATTAGAAACAAATTAAAAGAGTAAAAATTTTAATTGCATTAGTCCTTAATATTTTACACCCAACATAAGTCAAAGGGGCCAATTAGGGAAATCTCTAGATGTCAGCCCCAACTCTCCAAAACCATTAAATGAAATGTCCCTTCCACTCTTTCATAAAAGGCCAGATTCATGTATTT
>NW_021394966.1:0-312 GCF_001605985.2 Dendrobium catenatum
CTAAGTGCAGTCTTGAGAGTCTCGAAGCTATTTTGTTAGTCACCTGTCCACTTGAACCGATTAGCCTTCAAGCAATCGGTGAGAGGGGCGACTAATACGCTGAAGCCGTGTATGAATCTTCTATAGAAATTTGCTAATCCATGGAAGCTCCGCACATCAAACAGCGACTGAGGTATCGGCCATTCCAAGATGGCTTGCACCTTACGTGGATCAACCTCCATACCCGAGGCAGACAAGACAAAGCCCAGAAAATGGACTTTTGGTGAAGCGAATTGGCATTTGGCTAAGTTGAGATAGAGCTGGTGATGTTGT
>NW_021394967.1:0-1562 GCF_001605985.2 Dendrobium catenatum
CATACAAATAATAGAGATGAATGCAAGAGTCAAACATGACAACAATGTGTAAAATCTTAAAAAGGGAAAAAATCAGGGGGTCTGTCCCAATTAAAAATGACTCAACTAGTGTTGGATGATTATAAATAATCTCTCTTTGTGGAGGAAGGTTCTGGTTTAATGTAGCAAATACACATTGTATATAACTCATGATAGGGCAAAATTATAGGGCAACTATTCTTGAAAGAGCATTGACATATCTATTTGGTCAGTAGGACTATAGTAAATAGGCGAACATGGTCGGAGGGATCATAGTCGGCAGGCAACTGTGTTCAGAGGGACCGTAGTCGGCAAGTGATGGCCGTCAGAGGTACCCTAGTCGAAGTGAGAGATAGTACTTGAGCGATAGTTGTCGAAAGGAAGTCTGGCGGTGGTCAATAACCACTTAGAAGTCCGACTACGGTAGGCGTCTGGGAAGTGCAAGCTTGAGAAAGTAAGAGAGATCCTTCATTTTGCATATCTTCCTTACCCTTTTATGAAGAATAAGGGGTATTTTTATAATTTTTTGGGAGCGATATGACTAATAAATATGGAGAAGATCAAGTGTGGGGTAGCTGTCTTGACAATATCTTGCTGAGAAATTCTTGAAGAGATGTATCAGCGAAAAATATTTAAAAAATACACAAAGCAATCTGCATATAAAATAAAAATCCAACATACATTCGCTGGCTAAAAAATGGAGAAGATTATAATATTTTAAGAGAAGGGTTAGAGCATTAATTATCTAGGAGAAAGATCGGGAAAGGAACATCTAACTCAAGAAATGAACATTTGAATTTCATGATAATTTTTTCCATTCATTTTTTTTTAAAATAATTTTATAGCCCTTGTGTGTCTTATATATAACGGATGATAAGCTTACTATAATGGTCATAACATTTCCTATCATTTCTTTTATGCCACATATGATCTAATAATAATAAGCTAGTAATAAATTTTAATCGTCTTAGAAGCTTCAACCTAACAACTTTTTTTTCTTTGATAAATAAGCTTCAACCAAATCACTTACCTACAAGCTTTGATGCACTGACACTTCGTTTTAAGAGGGTATGTAGTGTCATACACGGACACGCGTCCGACACGGCGAGGACACGTGTCGGACACGTCACTAGTGTGACCCATTAAAAAAAAATTAAATTGGACACGTGTGCTCGAGTCTTCATCTTCTCCTTAACTCCGTATTCCTATTCGTATTCGTGGTCTTCCCGAGCAATTGAGGCGAGCAGCGGTCGGCTGGAGATTGCACCCTTGGTCTTCCCTTCTGACCGTAAGCAACAAGCCATCCTCCTTAGTTTCTGGGTGCAACCAAGGGAAGCCGACGCCAAACTGCAGAAAATTTTTCAAACCTATAAATTGATTTTGTCATTTTTTTATCCATTCGTCATTTCTCTTCATTTATCAATGATTATGTAGATTTGTGATCAGAAGAGCATATTTTTTAAAGTATTTTATGTATTATGGATTAAAATTATTCTTACAATAAAAATTTATTTATTTAATGTGTTTTAACTGCGCTTTAAGTG
>NW_021394968.1:0-537 GCF_001605985.2 Dendrobium catenatum
AGGAAAGGGAAAAAAAAGAGAAATAAGTATATTCTCTATAAATTTAGGTAAGTTAAGGCTACACATAACAAGGTGAATAATATTCCAGCTTTATTAAACTGGTTCTTATTAGAACAAGAATCTTCTTACACCTTTCTTTTGTGGTTTATTTGTTTTGAATATGTTTCTTATTTATTTTTTTTTTATTACAATTTCTATATGATGATGTGTAGTAATGAGAAAAACATTATTTTCTATTAGAATAGGGTCAAATTAGTTTAATTTCCTTTCTTTTCATGGATTGTTTTTCCATGTCACCTTCAAGCATTGTATGTCTTTCTCTTCCGCTTTAAATTTAAATGTGTAGTGTATTCCAATATAAATTATGCCATTTTTAAAATTTTGAGTTAGTTAAACATGTTGTGTACGTTATCTAAGAATATGACAAAAGGAAGGTAGGCCGGTAAAAAAAATAATTTAATTAAAAAATTTAATGACTTACAAAATATTTCGCTTCAAATACTCAATCCATTAAATGAAGAAACTAATAATCATTCT
>NW_021394969.1:0-804 GCF_001605985.2 Dendrobium catenatum
GGGTGAGTAGGCGTCCTAATGTTTTGGATTGAACATGCTTCGGTGAGTTCACTATGAGCTTAACTATTCATTACAATCAAAGCAAATTCATTGCCTTTATTCTTTTTATTATACTAAACATTGTTAGTCGGGGCAACTTCTCTTGAGCTAAATTCTTGAGATATTTTAATGAACATTTAATTCCTCAATTTTCTTATATCTTTAAAAAGAAACTTGGAAAAGGAATAAGAAAACTAAATAATATATTTTACTTTATCGAGAGTTAGAAAATCACAGACTCTCATGTCCTAATGAGTTGTCACTTAAAAAATGACACCAATTTATTACTTTAGTAATGAATTTAACTAAATTTTTATCCACATGAGCACTAATGGTGGACAATAAATAGAGGGGAAATATGAGATTATACTTGCTCCATTATCTTCTGCCTCAAAAATAGCCCTACAACTTTTTTTTTCTACTCCTTGATTATTGAGGTCACTTATCAAGGTCAAGCAACTAAACCCCCAATTTTGGATGATGAACATTCCTAGCCAAGAGGCACTTTAAGGGATCCATAAAAAGGCAAAGACATGGTAAACTAAAGTGACTAAAAGGAAAAGGGGAAAGGTAGAAAGCAAAAATTCAACAAATTGCTTAGCAAGAGGGTAGATTGGCGAAATGAAATGAGAGTAAAGGGATAGAGAATCTTGAAGTAATCCCCCTCCCTCAGGCATTGATGAATGACTTATTTATGCTCTTGAAAAAATGGCCCTATCAAGTAGACTGCCCATTGAGTCAATATCTTTAATAATTAAACTAGCT
>NW_021394970.1:0-292 GCF_001605985.2 Dendrobium catenatum
ATTTATGAATTTACAAAAAGTTTTTTCTTTTTATTTTGCTCAAAACACTAGTAAGTTTTACAATTAAAGCATTGTGACCTTTTTCACTATAATTTAATTTTTAATATTTCTTAAATAATGTTTCCCTTATTTAGAGACTTTACATAGTATGGTCACCTTATTCAATGTGATAGTATAAGATGTACTTTTTGGTAAGGGTTTTAAGGAATAAAGTGATAAATAGTTATAATAGAGAGAGTGAATGTGTTAGAGTAACATCTAATGAAAATAAATGGTGAAAAATTAACTTGAT
>NW_021394971.1:0-260 GCF_001605985.2 Dendrobium catenatum
CTAATGATTGAGCAAAACTAATATTCTATTGTTCATGCTAAATATTTTTGAATTAAAGCCATATTCATATCTTGGATGGGTGATCGCATTATTCCTTTTCACGTTTTGTGGTGGTTAAACTACAAATTCCAAAATCCGTCTGCCTTAAACTGCTGTTAATTTGGTTGATGTGGTAAATGTGAACCTGTCGAGTTTTTAGAACTTTGTCTTAACTTCATAAAGCATGGATTACTGAAACGTGGGATCATTGGCAATGGTTC
>NW_021394972.1:0-315 GCF_001605985.2 Dendrobium catenatum
GGGGGGGGGGGGGTTGGAGATACATAAGAATTTGAAAATTATAAAAACAATAATTATTTCACCATCATAAATAATGGAGAGATTATTAAGAGAGTTGCTACTTAGCTTTTGCATGTTTTATATTCTTGCAACTTGTTATTTTGATTATTCCAAATATTCATGTTTTGATTACTTAATTTCTCCAATCACATTTTGGAAGAATTATTTTTTGTCTCTCTTATGTACTAACATTTCAGGAAAATCAAACTCCAGATTGGTGAAGACTTCAAATAAAGATATGACTATACTATTTTGTAATTTGGAGTCTGTATTTTA
>NW_021394973.1:0-214 GCF_001605985.2 Dendrobium catenatum
TTTTCTGGCGATAGAAACCTACGGGATTTCATCTTCTTCTCAGAACGAGCGGTTGGATCGCTTGCATATTCAGTTAGTGGAGGCAGAGGCAACAAACAACCAACAACTGAAAAATATACAAGCCCTCGAGGCCGAAAATAAGAAACTTCTGGACAAATTGTCGGAGAAGGTAGCTCCATTGTCTCCATCTTCAGCCGTAGAGGAGTTCAAAAGA
>NW_021394974.1:0-435 GCF_001605985.2 Dendrobium catenatum
TCAATAGAATTACAGCCCCTAGCACAGTTTACAAAATTAGATAAGTTTCGATTTTTTAAAAACAGATTAGTTGGAATAGCTCTCTTACCAAGCCTCCACCAGAATAATTCAACTTTTTTGTTCAATTTTAACTTCATCACCCAATTAGAGAATCCATATTCCTCTTCATTCAGGTTGTAGGAATTAATGGATTCAAAAGCAAGAGCAGAAACCGTCTTCCCAGAACACCACTTTATCAATTCAATGCTATCCTCCTTCTCCTGATTAGAAGTGATTTGAATGATCAGAGAAATCAAATTCTGATGAAATTCCCTTTGTAGCTTTGCATAGTTCTAATCCCCATTGCTTAAAAGTAGCTCATTGATATAAGCATATTCAGGGTATTCACAATCCACAAGGGTAGGCCAACGGTTTATACATTTATCAAATAACCAA
>NW_021394975.1:0-227 GCF_001605985.2 Dendrobium catenatum
GAGTCCTTGCAATGGAATGGGGAGGTTATTGAGCAATGTTTTGGTAGAATTATGGCTGAACGAATTAGGGGAATTAGCACTTGTAATGGTAATGGGGAGGATTGTCCTGAGCTCATCCATCACCCTATGAGTATGACTCTGACTGCTATTGCTTATCGTGCTAAGCTTGATGGGAGCAACTATCAGTTCCGCTGGATGAAGAAGCTTAAACTGCACCCTAGGGAGGA
>NW_021394976.1:0-785 GCF_001605985.2 Dendrobium catenatum
CACCTTGTCTATAGGAAAAGGTCATAAGACTTATGTTTCAAGTATGATTCTCCTCCTCCAAAGGATTGAAATGGACAAGACTTGAACCATGTGGCAAATGTATACAAAATAAATCCAAAAATAAGAGTGATGCAGGACATATATGAAAAATATGATTTAGATAAGAATTTTGCACGCTTGATGATTAGGAGCAAGTTAACTAAGCTTTATGGTGAGTTAAACAATGAAATAAAATATAAAGAGCGGTAAACACAAGCTTAGGCCAAGTTACTTCCGAAAAGTAAAAACCCCATAACAATCAATTACTTTTGACGTTGCAAACGAAATGGGTTTCAGTAAGAAATCCCTAATCTAACAATAAGAGTAGTGCTATTAAATATCTCTCACACAACTAATAAATATTAGGCTTTAGCAGGAAGAATTAACACAACTTTCTATGAGTCAATTAGAACTACAATTGAGAGCGACTAAAAGATAAAAGAGTTAGAGGAAAGATCACCCAAATAAACAAGACAAATGAAGCTCCGGTGGGGTGTTTATGTGCTTGAGAGGAAATAGACAGCAACCTTGATTCCTCTCGATGTCTTTGGACACAATCTGAACTTTAAGACCAGCGAAACAGCAATAGGAGATTGCTACGAATGCTGGACAGCAACTTTGACACTTGGGAAATTCTGGACAGCAACCTCTAACGCTTGTATAAACCTTGGGTAGCTGTTATGGGCTGCTGGAAACTTTTTGAACAGCATTTTCAGACCTCCAAGGGTGCAGGACAGCAGGCTGCT
>NW_021394977.1:0-200 GCF_001605985.2 Dendrobium catenatum
TGAAGAGGAGATTCTTATTAGTATCAAAGATATGAACGCTGATTCTGTCGCCGGTCCTGATGGTTTTAGTAACAAGTTTTTCCAAAAATTCTGGCCGATTCTTAAAAATGATATTATCAATGCTGTGAAAGATTTTTTTGAAGGTGATCCTATGCCTAAATTATTTACTTCAACATCTATTGTGTTAATTCCAAAAACTG
>NW_021394978.1:0-295 GCF_001605985.2 Dendrobium catenatum
ATTTTTAATAAATATTAGACTTTGTTATGAGTTTAATGCAAGTGAGTTTGGGTGATTTGGATTTTTCTTGAATTAGTTATGAAGGTTTGAATTTTTAGGTATTTAATGAATTTTTGAAATCACTTAATTAAAGGGCCTTTTTGGCATTTTGCTCCAAATGAAATCCCAACTCCTTGAAATCAGTTCCAAAGGTCAAGAATGACCTAAAGAAAGATTCCCAAGTGTTTGGGACATTTTTGGAATTTTTAATATTATTAATTAATTATATTAATAAAATATTCAATTTCTCTTAAAA
>NW_021394979.1:0-244 GCF_001605985.2 Dendrobium catenatum
CTAATATTTGAAGTTCAAGTGATATTAGCCAATTTTAGAAAGTTCCGGGTCTTCCTAGGAACTAGACTAAGGGTCTAAAAAGTCACTATGGAAAAAAGGCTAAGTCTTGGTCTCCTATCACCTTAGGAAAATATTAGACCTTAATACGGGTAGTTAGACAGGTAGCAGGCTGAAATCGGAGTTCTCTAGGTAAAGTTATGAGTTTTTTAAGTTTTGGGCCCTAAATGAACTACGGTTGACCAAA
>NW_021394980.1:0-374 GCF_001605985.2 Dendrobium catenatum
TTTTTTATGTTTTTCAAAAAGAAATCCACAAATGCTCCCAAATATTTATGATTTTTGCAGAATAAAAATTTTGGTATATGTTACGAAATAAAAAATGAGGAAGAGACTATGAAGATAAAAACTAATTTGGAGGACGTTTCATTACTCGAGTAGATGATATGCCCATAGGATGCAGAGTCCAAAATGTGATATGCAAATGTCCATAAAGAGAAAGTCTTGAATTGAAAAAACTGTAACCGTGGGGGTCCAAGTGGGCTGCGCCCCCTGGACATTTGCATATCACCTTTAGAACTTTGCAACCTATGGGAGTATTATTTGCTCGAAGAATGCAATGTCCTCCTCCAAACCAATCTCCACATTTATCGCATATTTCT
>NW_021394981.1:0-227 GCF_001605985.2 Dendrobium catenatum
ATAGTAGGATAAATGCTTGATGTTGTTGTCACAAAGTTTTGTTATATATTTTTTGTTGAAATCCAATTTTTTCTATGGGCTATATTTAGATTTTACTTGTAAAATTGGCTATAAAAAATAGAACCATGAGGAGAGAGAGAGAGGTTTAGAGAGAATATATGTGATTTTGGCTTCATTTAGAACATCTTTCTTACTATTTTTTGAACAATTTTCTACTATAAATTTTT
>NW_021394982.1:0-833 GCF_001605985.2 Dendrobium catenatum
GGTTAGGTGATGCCTACCTTGGTTTCCTAATTAATCTGTCTGGTTTCCCAATTAATCTGTCTATTAGGAGTAAGTCTTCTATCAGCATCCTATAAACCTAAGGTTGGGTTATGCCCTTCCTTATACCCAAGGTTAGCTAATCCCTACCTTGGTTTCCCAGTTAATCTGTCTACTATGAGTAGGTCTTCTATCAGCATCCTATAGACCTAAGGTTGGGTGATACCCTTCCTTAGACCCAAGGTTAGGTGATCCCTACCTTAATTTCCCTGTTAAATTTGTCCATTAGAAGTAAGTCTTCTATCAGCATCCTATGGACCTAAGGTTGGGTGATGCCCTTCCTTAGACCCAAGCTTAGGTAATCTTTACCTTGGCTTTCTATTTATTTTGTCTATTAGGTGTTAGCCTTCTATCAGCATCCTATAGACATAAGGTTGGGTGATGCCCTGCCTTACACTTTCAAGATTCTATTCAAAATTTACATTCGGTCAACGCCAATGCGTGCAGCAGAAGTTCCTTCTAATATATACATTGGGGGTCCATTTGTTGACCTAATTTTTTATGAGGTCACTCTTAACTCCTCCCTGAGTTCTAGATCCTAAGATCTTCCTCGTTCTTAGCCCTTAGGCCCAATCTAGATCTTAACTCATTCCAAACTCAGAATCCCAGGGTTAAGGACTTAGGTTCCAAAACCCTTTCTGGGTGATTTTTCCATCACCTTGAAACCAAGTTAATTGACATCTGATTTAGGGTCTATCAATTGCATATTGATGTGACATGTATCTAGTGTCAACTCTCTAAATTTGAGCTCATTTGGAGGACTCTAACCTCATAAA
>NW_021394983.1:0-368 GCF_001605985.2 Dendrobium catenatum
TATATGATTATAAGGACTTTTAGATTTAGGCTTCGTTTGGGACGGCTTTTTTATTGCTTTTTAAAACGGAGTTTTAGTACAAAATTTTTTATTTTTGTATTAAAATTCCGTTTTAGAAAGCAGTAAAAAAGCCGTCCCAAACGAAGCCTTAGTCGTTATAAGAGTGCATATAAACATTATGGATAAAAGCACTTTTTTCTAAACTTTAATTTGAAATTGAGCATATGGTGGTTTTCATAAAGGTATTAGAGGTTCTAAATTTTGATAATTAACCAGAATCTTACCTATTTTTACTTAATAGGATAGTGTTAGACCGGTCCACTGGACCGGTCCAGCCGGTCCAGGAGGGACCGATTCACGGGCCAGAA
>NW_021394984.1:0-215 GCF_001605985.2 Dendrobium catenatum
ACCTTGGGCATGGCTTTTTAATCTCAATGTTCATAAGCGAATCACATTACATGTACTCAAGGTGAATATTCAGGAAGCGTGGGTTCTCCCTACTTTGAGAGAGAGTAAGGGAACCTTCAATTGTTTGATCTTGTATGACCTCTATCAGTTCATATAAGTATAGTATGGTCTGAAATGTCACATAAAATTGATGAGTGCTTTACCCTTAGAGATAG
>NW_021394985.1:0-914 GCF_001605985.2 Dendrobium catenatum
ATTAGGCCATGTTTTGAAGTTAATTTGAAGCTTGAAAGGGATTAAATGGGTTGAATAGGTTAAAATAACCTATTTAAACATTAAAGGGCATTTAGGTCAACCTAGGTTGACTTGATCAACCAGGTTGGCCTGGGGCCCGAGTTTGGGCTCAACAAGTTTGGTTTGATGTTTTGAGTCTATTGGAGGTGGTTCTATGGTTTGGAAAGGTCAATTTGGTCAAAATGCCTATTTTGACCTTAAAGAGCCCAGGGTCTAAAAATGGGCTCAATCAATTTGAAATGACATTTGGAGACCAATAGAAGTGGTTACATGGCTCAAAGAGGTCATTTGGGTCAAAACACCTGTTTGGACCCTTAAAGGGCCTCTTAGGTCAACTCAGTTGACTTGGTCAACCAGGTTGACCCAGGGCCTGAGAATGGGTCCGACAGGTTGGGTTTGATATTTGAAACTTGCTGGAGATGGTTGTATTCAATTTAGAGTTCGTTTGATTCAAAACGACTATTCATACCCGAAAGGGGTATTTTGGTCATTTTGACCTCATGACCACTAGGGGCTGAAATAAGTCCAGAAAAATGCAGTTTATTGTTCAATAGGTCTGTATTAATGGTCTGAAAGTGACTAGAGACTTTGGTAAAGGCTCTAAGGTCAGAATCTTCTTAATGGCAAGTCTAGTGGCATGGGCTGTAAATATTTGAAGGTTTACAACCTTTGAATTTTGATTTAGATTCTGGGGTTAGGGACCTCAAAATGGGCTCAAATTTGAAGGGTTGTCTCCAGAGACATGTCCCAACAGTATGCAACTGACAGACTCTGAATCGGAGGTCATTTGATTAGGTTTTGAAATGTTTGAAAAATCCCTGGAAAAGGTCTTTAAGACAGGGCTTTTGGACTTAGGATTTGGGTTTGAATTTTGG
>NW_021394986.1:0-219 GCF_001605985.2 Dendrobium catenatum
TACATCGCTTATCTTTGTGGCCTTGGGTACAGTGACTCGGAGGTCCAATATACAATTGGAAAACCAACGAGTTGCAATGGTGTTCAAAACCTAACTGCGTCTCAACTTAATTACCCGTCAATTGCTATCAATTTAACGAGGTTAGCGACGAGTCAAACAGTGGGCAGAACGATAAAGAATGTTGGGGATGCAAGAGAGGACTACTCGGCTAAGATTACC
>NW_021394987.1:0-1438 GCF_001605985.2 Dendrobium catenatum
CCAAATAATAGTGGCACTCACAGCAATCATGCAAGCAACCATGACAAAATACACACAATGGACTATGCATGAGTAGTGCAATGATGCAGTTATAAACAAAGTATAGAGATATAACAACATCTCTATGAAGTCAACTTACAAGCAAGCACATTAAACCCTGCAAATGATAATGAAAAATATACAAGGAATGTGACATGTCTACACACTGAGTGAGGGGGTCGTGGAAAATATGACTTCTTTGCCATCAATGCCAAGTATTTTATAGGAAAATATACTGATTCGCTTGTAGACAACAGTGACGACTGTCATCCTATAAGTACAGGCCAGAAAATTATGATAAATACAGCTCGCTCACAAGTGATATTCAGCTAGTTACAAAGAAGACGTACACTTCTTGTGGGAAACAAAAATGAGACTTCTCATGCATACAACTCCCTGCGGTTAGGATCAACATATAAGTAGATGAACGCAGTGAACCTGCCTATATTCCCTGTAGGCATATACAGAAGCATGCACCAAGGACTAGGATATTCATGCGGTCTACAATAATTTAGTTGCAAGCAAATATATCCATCCCCTGTAAGCAGAGGAATTTGATATACAAAAAATACAGCAGTTCCCCGCGAACAATAATAGTTGACATGCTCGGAGAAGTTGACAACAAATGCAGCTTATCTGGCAGCCTACATCAATACACATGAATAAATCAACTTGTCTTCAAGCAACAAAGCCTCTTGCAGACATGTACATTGCAGTGTATGATAAATGCCAACATCTACTAACGGCGATGGGAAATGTGTCGTATGCATAATGATGCACTTGCGGGTGATGATCAACAACAAGTAGCGAATGATGCAACACCCTTGCAATCAAACGCCAATCAACATCAAGTAAATACACAATCCTCCTGCAAGTGAAGACATATGATATATAGCAAAATGAGAGTTCCTACATACCATTATAGGAGATCTGTCACATGCACTGCATGCCATCTACAGGAAAATACAGAGGAACTACAACAAATGCAAGCTCTTACGACCCATAGCAAGTAGGCAGGTCAAGGTGACACACTTTTTTTTTCTTAATGCTCACAAAATTAATTATTGTGACACTAGATCATATATTTTCTAAAGATCATAAAACATTGTATGATTTTTTTTTTTAATCTATAATTTTTTTATTACTCGTATTAAAAAAATTGCTCCTAAAGTGGGCATTTTAGGCTCAAAAAAGAATTAATCCTCAGATATCTATGCACTTTTCTTAAGTATATGAACTTATTGACTCTTATAAATTTATTTTATGGCTCATGAATTTGATTCCTCTATAAATATCATAATATTAAACATTTTTTGTCCCTAAATATTGTATCAAAATGATTCTGTTGACCTGCTATGTAGTAAAAAAAAAAATCAAATCCTTTACCTGCCTCCCCACG
>NW_021394988.1:0-297 GCF_001605985.2 Dendrobium catenatum
TCGCTCACTAGGTCTATTGCTACTAAAATTACACCCCATATATTCAGTTTTAGATCTACTCAAGCAAAACATGTAGACTCTATAGTTGACCTCAATAATTCGAGTTTACCTTCAACTCCTATAGTCTAGTGAGAACAAAAAGCATACAAGTAAAAATATCATCAACAAAAAGCATACAACAAGGTACATTCTCTCGCAAATGTCTCTCTAGTGAGAACAAAAAACAACCATGACAAAATACATAAAAAAGCTCACATCGGAGGCGGCATCGCGCACGGGAAAGTTCATCGGTGGCCT
>NW_021394989.1:0-800 GCF_001605985.2 Dendrobium catenatum
AGGAGGTTAATAAATGTAATGATACCAATGTGATAGCAACTGCTGAAGGGAAGGAAGATATTGAAGTTACTGAATCTGGAATCGGTGTATCCGTGAACACTGAAAGTGGAGGGAAGGTTGGCTGCTCTCAATTATCAAAAAAGAAGATATCAAAACAGTTGAGGGAACTGGGCCCTATCAACTCTTCATCCAGGACTAGAAGATTGGAGCTTGAAGGGAAAGGTACCTTGGGGAATTATTTCCCTAATCCCAATTAATGTATTCTATAGCATTTTGAAATTATATAGGAGCAAGAAAGAAGAGTGCTTCTCTATATCTTAGGGAATTTGTTAAAATACATGATGTGTTTTTTTTTTGGGATTGGTTGAAACCAAATTGATTTCTATTGATAGAAGTGAAGTTAATCTTATGATTGGAAACGAATGGGATTTTTTCTATGTTCCTTCATAAGGATTATCTGGTGGTATTTTGATTTTGTGGAAGCCAAATGTTGTTGACTTCTCGATTGTTGATTATTCTGCTGAAGTGGTCATTGGAGATCTAAGAATGCTTAACAAAGGCATGTGGAGGGTGGCACCAGTCTATGGTAGTAGAGAAGTGCAAAAGAGAAGGGATCTATGAGATATGCTAGATAAGTATTCCATTATAGATGTACCTATGGCAATAGGTGGAGATTTCAATTGTATAATGGCCAAGGAGAATAAAATAGGAGGTAGAAGGTTCTTTTTTTCTCAAGGACCAAAGGAGATGAAAGAATGTTTGCTTAAAAATGATCTACATGAAGTTGGGTTCATTGGACC